>NW_021318693.1:2616542-2692371 GCF_001605985.2 Dendrobium catenatum
AAAAATGCATTATATGGATTAAAACAGGCACCTAAGGCTTGGTATAAGAGATTAATCACCTTCCTACTTGAAAGATCTTTTAAAAAAAGAAGTACTCTCTTTTTAAAGAAATTTGGAAAGGATATACTCATTGTTCAAATTTATGTGGATGATATCATTTTTGGATCTTCAAATAAAAATCTTTGTGATGATTTTTCTAAAACAATGAGTAGTAAATTTGAGATGAGTCTAATGGGAGACTTAAATTATACTCTAGGCTTTAACATTAAGCAACTTGAGGAAGGTACATTTCTTAGTCAATCTAAATATGTTAAGGACATCCTCAAAAAATATGAAATGGATAATGCTAAACCTATTAGTACACCAATGAGTTCCTCAGTTCAGTTGGATAAGGACCTTAAGGGAAAATCTGTTGATCAAAAGAAATTTAGAGGGATTATTGGATCTTTACTTTACTTGACTGCTAGCCGACCAGATATCATGTTTAGTATTTGCTTATGTGCTAGATTTCAATCTGATCCAAAAGAATCACATTTGACAGCCGTGAAAAGGATTTTAAGATACTTATTAGGAACTCAGAACTTAGGAATTTGGTATCCAAAGTTTAGCTCTTCATTTGAAATTATCGGTTATTCAGACTCTGATTTTGCAGGCTGTAGGGTGGATAGGAAAAGCACTTTTGGAACATGTCAATTCATTAGAAATTCATTAGTTTCATGGTCTAGTAGAAAACAAAATTCACTGGCCCTATCTACTGCAGAAGCATAATACATTGTACTAGAAAGTTGTGTGGCACAAGTACTTTGGTTAAAATAACAGTTGATTGATTTAGGATTAACTATAGGCACTATACTAATTTATTGTGATAATACTAGTATTATTTGTATTTGAAAAAATCCTACTCAACATTCAAGAACCAAACACATTGATATAAGACATCATTTCATAAGGGATCATGTATCCAAGGGAGAAATTGAACTTACACATGTTTTAACAGAAAATCAACTTGCAGACATTTTTACAAAACCTTTAGCCTTTGATACTTTCAGTACATTAAGAACTAGTCTTGGAGTGATTGATTTAAATGATTAGATAAAAATGTTTTTCTGCAACATTGATATTTTGTTTTTGTTTTTTGTGTTCATTGTATTTTTTAGTTTGTTTTTGTGATATTTTCTTCTTAAAAAGGTGTGTATTTAAGTTTATCTTGTTTGTTTTTATTCGTTTTAGTTTTGAGTGTGAAAATATAAATTTTGTTTCATCATTGTCCGGGACGAAAATTATTTATACGGGACGATGTGTGTAAAATGACAAACTTTGTGATTTTGAACCGTCTTAAGAGCAGTTTTTAATGTAGTTCATCTGTACGATCGTCACGATCGTCCGGGATGAAATATTTTTCAAACGACGGGATGAATGAATGTAACAGTTGAATGGATAAGATAGTTTTTATTATGAACTTCGTCCGTACGAACCTTTGGTTCATCCAGACAAACACATGTCGATTCATGGCGGGGGACAATTTTCAACTGCTATTAAAATGAGTTAAATTTCTGATCATGAACACGTGTTTGTCTGTACGATCATTTTGGTCAAAACCCTGTATGAAAGGACGCTTCAAAAATTGAGTGTTTACGAAAAGCCGTTATTTTTTAAACTCATTCGTTCGTCCATACGAAATATTTTTGTACGGGACGAATCGAATTCGTATGGGATGAATAAATTTTTGTCTGGTACGAACAGTCATTCTTCTTTAAATTGACGGCAGTTTTTTTTACTAAATAGTCACTTTCACACATCTCTTTCAAACCTTTTCTCTCTTCAAATCTTTCAATGGAAAGTTCTAGCAAGCTCTAAAAGATCTTGGCTAAGGGTCCTCCAAGAAATAATCTGAAAACTTCCTTTTTATAGCCAATGAAGAATCCTTTGCTAGGTTTATCTCTGTAAAAATCACCCCATCTAGAGTTCTCCTACAGGATCAATTAACCTTTAAGGTAATGCACTTGTTTGCCTCTACTCAATTTGGTTTAATCCTCACTTTAGTACACTTCTATAATAGACAAACCTTTCACTATTTCTTGGCAAAAATGTCATTCAACTCCGACCATTCTGTCATCAGTTCTTTTGTTTTCAAAAAGAAAGTTGAAATCACCAAGGCTGACTTTGGTATCTTCCTAAACTTAAGGACTGAAGGCTTAAGAGCACACACCTTAACCACTACAAATTTTGATTGGACTGAAGTTAATCAAGTGATTAGAGGAATAAGAGTTAAGGATCATTTGCCTAAAGTATCAACTTTATTAAGTGATGCCCGTATCATCCAGCACGTACTAAGAACTTCCATTATTCCTAAAGCTGGTGATAGAGTCAACATCACTCCTCTTCTTTCTATTGTTACCTACATGATAATGACAAGACAACCTATAGATGAGGCCCAACTCCTAATTGACTACATTTATGGTCTCTCTGAAATTGGTCATGTTAATCATAAAAGAAAGAAGAGCATAGCCTTAGGACATCTGATTGCCTATATTTTGGAAAAGAAGTATGATTTAATTCATCCAGAATAAGACTTTGAACAACCACTCTACTACAATGATGCATCCTTTAGGGCTATCTTCAATAAGGACGAGTCCAGCAAAACTCATGTAGTTCTGAGTGAAATAGAAGAAGAAGCTAAACCTTCACATGCTGCTTGACCAAATTATTATGATTTGGTTCAAAGATTTGACAATTTAGAGGCTCATTTTGATCAAATTGAAACTCACTTGCAGCAGCAAGATATTCAGTACAATTAGGATATGGGATTTATGCGTGATCAGATAAAAGCCATTAATTCCAACGTGTTTATGATGAGTAATTACTTCAACTTCTTTGGTGCAGCACCACCTCCTCCTCTTCCCGATCAGGGTCCATCTGATTGATTCGTTTAGTGTTTGTTCAATATTTGTTCAGTGTTTCGTTGTAGTTCATGTGTTAGTGATTTCCTTTAGTTTGTTATTTTTTCCTTGTTTTAGTTTTTTTACTATTGATATCTTGAACTTCAAATTGTAATGACTTCATCTGATATCAATATATGCTTCAATATTTTGTTGTTTAATATTTTAAAAATGTGTGTTAGACTTTATGACATTCATTTTTTTAATCTTAATAGTGCTTTATTTTAATTTATAAATTAAAATTAATTTCATTAGAAAATATAATTTTTCTAAATTTAAGAGATGCTTATAACTTGATATTATTAGAATTTTCAATTCCATGTCTCTTATTTAGACTACATTATCTTTAATATTATTATTGCAATTTAGATGTTTTTTTATTTTGTATTTCTCTTTTCAATTAGTATTTATGCACTTAAAAAAATTTGAAATTTTAGATTATTGATTTTGGAAAGAATTCAATTACTATTGAAAATTGTACAAATGTACAAAAATCAAAAGGATAGTGCAAAAAATTTGCAATGACAAAAAGAGGCACAAAATAAGCCCAAAGTAAAAAGATGCACCAAAATGTACCATAAAAATTGAAAAAGATGAGCAAAGCGCCACATGTGGTAATTACTTCTTTCCAGAGTCTTTTAATCTCTTAATTCAAATTGATCTATTGTTCATTTATAATTCATAATGAAATTTGAAATATAAAATTTTTTATTCATCCTTAGTGCAATGATTTTCTTTATCTTCATGTCTAAATTGACACATGCCTTTGATAAATTCTTTTTTTCTCTATGTTATATCACTTCTTAAATTATATGAAATCTTATGTTTTTCTAATGTTTTGATTTTATTTACATACATTATTTCAATCACTTCCAAGATTAAAATATCAAATGAATTTCATACTTCTGCTTACATTTCTAGCGTTCTTTTCTTCTTCACTTTTTGATGTTGTCAAAAAGGGGGAGAAATTGTTTGTTGTGTCTTTTTTTTATATTTTTATGTGTTTTATCGTATGTTTTCGTATGTGTGTTTGATTGTTTTTGTTTTGTCTTTTGTGTTGTTTTGTGTTGTATAAAAATTTTTTGAATAATTTTTCTTTAATTCAAATGCCTCCCTATTTTCATGAATTCATCATTTCAGGGGGAGTTTAGGAGATTCTTAGAATTTGAAATCATACAAACAATAATTGTTTTTCCATCATCAAAAATGGGGAGATTGTAGAGAGAGTTGCTATTTGCATGTTTTACATTCTTGCAACTTGTATTGTTTTGATGATTTCAAAAATTATTATTTTATATATCTCCTAACACTTTTTGTAAGATTTGTTTTTTCTCTAGTGTGTAATAACATTTCAGGAAAAATTAACTTCAAGCGATGAAGAATTCAAATTATTTATTTGTAAATTATAAGTTTTTAAATGAGAGGGAGTGATTGTAATTTAGTGAAAAATCACAACACACACTCTTGGGGGATAATTTTTGTGAACTGATCGTACGGGACTAACCTGGTTCGTACGGGATGATCATGTCAATTAAACCCTAGGAAGAGCAATGGATCGAATAGGTGGGTAGAAAATTTTTTAAGACTTAATCGTCAAGGATGACTTTTGTATTCGTCCCTGGATGAATGTCTCTGGATTCTCACCTTGCACTGTTCGTCTAGATAAAAAGCATGGTTCGTACCGGAAGGAAACTCTTTGTATGAGATCGTACAGGACAAAATGAACCTTCGTCCCTGGACAAAACTCTCTGTATAAAATTGTCCCAGGACGAAACCTGTTTGTCCCAGGATGAACGGAACCGACTTACCTCAATTGGTTATGTCCTGTAGAATTTTGGGAACCAACCTATGTAATAACCATTTCGTACCGGACGAACCTAGTTCGTACGGGATGATGAGCGTGTATGAACATAGTTCGTACCAATATACATTAGGATCGTTTCTGAGAGTTTAAGTAAAATCTTCCGGGATGATCCACGATCGTACAAGACGATCCACTATCTACAAAATTGAAAACTTGCAGTTTTTGGGCAGTTTTTCTTGTCTTTTGCGTATATAGTACAAATTAGACTGCCACCCAATCTTTTTGCTCATTAATCTACGTCCCTATTGGAAGAAGAGTAAAAGAGAGAGTGAGAGAGAGCATTCAAAGAAGGATTTCTACCACTGGAGCGTGAAGGCTTCACTTGGTGTTCAAAGGTAAGATTTCGTACTTATGATTTCAAATTACTTCACTCTTTTTCTTTCTTCATTCTAGATTTATTGTGAAGAGATCTGTCAAGGAGATCCGATTCTCTGTCGACACTAGGAGAGTGTGAAAGGATGAAGGGTTCTTTATCCACACTAGGAGAGTGTGAAAGGACGATGGGTTCTCTACCCACACTAGGAGAGTGTGAAAGGACGAAGGGTTCTCTGCCCACACTAGGAGTGTGTAAAAGGATGAAGGGTTCTCTGCCCACACTAGGAGAGTATGAAAGGACGACGGTTCTCTGCCACACCAGCTTGTGGTGAAAAGAGTGTTTGTAAAGGCTTCTCCACCTTGCTGTGCGTGCAAAAGGAGAGACACTATTAGTATTAGTGCAATACTCAGAGGGTGCCTCTGGGGAGTGGATGTAGGTCTGGTTTAGACCGAACCACTATAAATAGTGTGTCATTTATTTTACTACTTTTTATTTTCTGTATTTTTTTTGTTTAAAAATTGTGGTTGAAAAACTTTTTATAAAAATTCATTAGAGTTTAATTTCGATTCAATTTATCAAAAGAGGGATATTTTTTAAAATACCAATTCACCCCCCTCTTGGTAGCTTTGGGACATTAACTTATGTTTAACAACCTATTCACTAAACTCAACATAAGCATCATATGAATGTAATAAAAAGAGCACAAATATAACATATAAATATACTATATAAATGCATAAAAATTATGAAAGCAGACAACACAAATGCACCAAAAATCATATAAGCATGCAAGTAAACAATGCAAGTGCTCCAGGAAGCATGCATGACTGCTAAAAATAAACCTCTCTAACATGTACTTTGATAAGCATGGTAAAAATTAAAATGAAATATCTAAGAAAGCCATGCAGGTGAGAAATAAAGTGAACTTCAAGTTTGACCCACATCAAGAAGCATTCGAATACTCTAAAAAATATATACTTTATTTTGAAGCCTAATAAACTTTATCTTTAAAAAAAAAGATCATTAATATATTATATACATTTTTGAATGGTTTACCCATATATAGTATAGGGTCATTTCTCCCATATTTAGATCCTAATCCTCCTCCTCATAAGGACTAGAGTTAACAAGACTCATCTTAAAAGAGACTATTTTAACTTTGCTTTAATGGTATATCATAATGTAGTCACACTATTAAAAACTTGTAACCATTTTTTTGACTGTTGAATTTATGAAGATAATTTATTTTTCATTCATATTGGATGTTCAATACCTTAAAGTCTTTGTGAAACCCAGCTCATAGGATTTCTTATAAAATTAATCAATGAAGTTGATCATTTTTTAGTAAGTGGGAAAATTTTACAAGGTTAAAATAATAAAATAAAATCATTTAAATATCTCAATGTTGGACTTGTTTATAAATATGTTAAATGTTAGTGACAAAGTGGGGTGAGTTGGATATTTTAAAGAAAAATCTTATTAAAATAGTAACAACAATTATAGTGAAAGTAAACTAAAGGGTTAACTTTTAAGATTTTTATTTTATAATTTTTTATTTTAAAATAACTTTAAGAATAAGAAAATTTAACAAAAAATTTTAATAAAAAAATTAAGATTAGACACCAAAAAAAAAATTTATATTTGAGAAAATGCAAACTGGATTTTTATAGTAGTTCAATCCTGTGACCATAGTCCACACCCCAAGTTCCTCCTTAGAAATTTCACTAAATGCACCACTTTTGTAATGAACCTTGATAAGATAAAAATTGTTATGTTGTTTGCCTATTATTATGTTATTTTATGCTTTTAATCCATGTGTTTTGTGTAGAAAATTACAAAAAAGGAAAATTGAACTAGCACTACAATGCTAGCAAAGCAGTGCTAGAACTCAATTCAGTGATACAATGCCAAACTCTTAGTATAAAAATTAAGAGCATACCAAAAATCTAATAGAGAGCTTAATACATAATCAAAGCTCTATAGTGCAAAATCACCTAGTGTCCTAATGGAAGATGGTTAGACTAGTGAACTAAAGTAACCCTTAGTGAACTAATGTGCTAGTTTAATAATGCCACAACACCACCAAGCCAGTGCAATGAAACTAGTTAAAAAAATGAGAAATTTTAAATAGTTCCCTTATTCCTTATGTTAGGAGGTTGGAAACTTAGAGGGGTTAGTTTGTAGTGTCATATTGGGAGTGTGTGTAGTGTATGTGAGAGTGTGTAAGGACTGTACAGCTTGTGTTTATTATGCCAAAGTTATGTATTGGAGTGAAGCAAAGAAAATGAGAGAGTAAGGGTCATTAAATTACTTGTTTGTCTTTTTTAAACTTTACTTTTTTTGTTTAAAATTATATAATTTGAACTATTTGTTGTGATAGTTGCAACTTAGTTTTTTCTATTATTGATATTCTTGCAACATGTATATTTTTTATGATTCCCAAATATTATTGTTTTGATTATAGTTTCTCCTAACATATTTTGGAAATATTGTTTTGTTATTTGTGTGTACTAACATTTAAGGAAAATCATACTCCAAATTATTGAAGACTTCAAATCAGATCAAATTAGGGTTTATTGTAAATGAAATATATATTTTTTCATTTTATTGAGTATGAAAGAGAGTGATTGTAATTGAGTAACTGTACACACACACATTGGGGGAGTGTTTAAAATTATACTTTTTTAAAACTAATCATATTATACGAACTCATTTCGTACGATATTTTATGTTAAGTTATTTTTCCCTTTGAGCAAATAAACGAATTGCAGGTAGAAAGTTATTTTAAGTGGAGACCGTACTATACAAATCTTGCTTTGTACGTACATCGTTCAGGGTATGAAAATATGAGGTCCCTTTTTGTTCCAACAAATTCAAAGTTTTTCTAAACTGTTTGTATAGTACGATGTCATCATTATATATACACTGTCCATAGTAGGAATTAGATGGGTCCCTTTCATCAAGATGAACTTAAGAATTTTCTGAATGGGTCATATCGTACGATGTCTTCATCGTACCTATGCCATCTATAGTAGAAGAGTACCATTTGTCTAGATGAACTCTATAATTTTTGAATTGATCATACCGTATGATGTTGTCATTATACGTATGCCGTCCAGAGTATGAAAATATGGGGTCTCTCTTCATCTCGATGAAAATGAAAATTTTTCTAACCATTTGTACAGTACAAACGAAATTCATAATGGATAATCATCATGTATGAAGTCATTTCATATAGATTTATAAAAGGTTCGTTTGCAACAGATTTTAAACTATTCATACGTATGAACATACGATCGTATTATATGATCATAAATGCTCAAAATTGAAAATTTCAATTTACTGAATGGTTTTTTTTTTGTTTTTCATATAAAAGGTCCTTTAAAACTGACATAAAAAGAGTTATTATTCATGATTTTTCAAGGGGAAGTGAAAGAAAGAGTGTGAGAGAGTGTTTGAGAGAGATTTCTTGTAAGTGGAGTGTAAAGGGTTCACAATGTTACTCAAAGATAAGGATTTCTTTATGTTTTTTAGTAATCACTCTTCCTTTCTTCTTTCTAGTTGCTCCTAAGAAGATCTTTGAAGAAGATCAGGTACTCTACCAACACTTGGAGAGTGTGAATAGACGATGTTTCTTTACCGACACTTGGAGAGTGTGAACAGACGACAGTTCTCTATCGATACTTGGAGAGTGTGAACAGATAATAGTTTTTTGCCGACATTTGGAGAGTATGAAAGGAAAATAATTCTCTACCGCACCAAGGATTGGTAGAAGAGAGGATTTGTAAAGGCTTCTCTGCCATGCTGTGGGGGCAATAAGAGAGACACTTTGGTTTTAGTGCGACACCTTAAGAGGTAATCTTCAAGAAGTGGATGTAGATCATGTTTGATCAAACCACTATAAATATTTATGTCTTTTAAATTTCTGCATTTATTTTCTACAATTTAATTAATGGGGTTGAAAAGCTTATTTTTAAATTAAAAATAAAATTATTAAAAAAGTTTATATGGTTTACTATTTAAAAATCCAAGAGCATTTTTTTAAAATTACTAATTCACCGCCGCCCCCCCCCCCCATCTTGGTTTGCCTTGGGACAATAGCTTAGGTTTAACAACCTATATAGAATCAATAAGTGGTATCAGAGAAAATTATAAGTTTAGACTACTTTTGAAAAAAGAGAATGGATACTTTTGGAAATCGAAACACACCTGAAGGGTATTCGATCACTAGACCTCATTATTTGACAATATCTCTTTCAATTTTTGAAAAGTACGCATGTCTACATTTCTATAATCACCTCATTATTGCATGTGGATTTTAGTTCAAGAACCTAGATTAGTTGATAGCATTATAGTTGAAACACCCTTTATTGACTAGACTATAGAAGAATGTGACTTAGCATAACTAAATAAAAAATGCTTAAATAGCTTCTTTTGTACACTTAAGTTAGAAGATTACATGCGGATTTCCACTTATAAAAGTGGAAAGGAAATTTGAGAATGGCTTTGTATTACTTATGAAGGGACTAATGAAGTAAAATAATCTAGATTAAATATCTTGTTACTTGACTATGAATTATTTTGCATGAAACCCAATGAATCCATTTCTCAAATGAATATAAGATTTACTCAAATAGTCACTTCTTTGCATACATTAGGTAGGTAACTAACAAATGCTAAAATAGTCAATAAAATTCTTTATTGTTTGCCTACTACTTATGATGCTAAGATAACTATGATTATAGAGTCTAAGGATTTAAATGTTAACTCTATTGATAATCTTCTTGGATCACTAATTGCTTACGAGTAAGGAGTGAGTCAAAAGAAGATTGATACAGGAGAACAAAGAAAGGAGAAGAACATAGCACTAAAAGTTGATGATTTGGAGAGTGATCAATCACTACCTGAGGATGAGGATGACATTGCCTTGGTGATAAGACAATTCATGAGTTTTCTTAAAAGGAAGCAGGGAGACGCCAGTAGCGGAATAAAGGTAAGTTCCACAAAAATTTTAAGGTTTCTAATGATGTGATTTGTTATGAATACAGGAAACCTAAACATATAAAATTAGAATGCCCAAATCTAAAAGCCACTCCTAGCAAGGAGAAGGTATAGGAGAATGAAAATGCGAAGAAGGGCAAGAATAGATTTTAGAGAGCTTTTTAGGAGGACTCAGCTTCTGATACATTAGAAATAAAAAAGGAGGAGGAAGTCACCAATCTATGGTTAATGGCCAATAATCTTAAATGGTTAGATCAAGAAGTGGTATGTGACTTAACCTATAATAAATTGCTAGAAGTTTCTAAAAGAATACATGATGCATATAGAAAACTTAAAAAATGCATGCTAGATTGAACCTAGAATTGCAAGAGTTACAAAAAGAATATGACATCCTTAGAAAAGATCATGCACTAATAGATAAAAATTATATGATCTTACTTAGTGAAATTGATGATTTGAATAAAAAAATGATCTTTAAAAATTATCCTATACTAAATTGGAAAAAGAATTTAAGAATTTTAAGGATGAATCTGATAGTAGAGAGTATTATTTGAAATTTGACAAGAACGTGTTAGAAGATGTAATCATATTTCTTAAATTGAAAGTGAAAGCTTTGAGGAAAGTAGGATTCTCCCAACAATTAATGATTTTACTAATCCTATTTTGAGGTCAAAGATTTTAAAACCTAAGAAGAGTCATATTCATTATCGGAGATTGAAAAACCTTTTTCCTGGAGTTAAAGGTTTTATATGTGGGATGATTGGACATATATCACATACTTATACTTTACATAGAAAAACTTATTTAGTGCAGAGACTAAAGATGCATAAACCAATTCATATCATACTTGCATCGAGTTTTACTTTGCCAAAAGGAGAACCCAAACTTATTTGGGTTCCTAAGACTAACATTTAATTATTTTATAGGAATGCTCTCATACAGGCCTCATGAGAGCATTTGGTACCTGGATAGTAGTTGCCCAAAGCATATAATTAGAGACACTATATAATTTATATCGCTGGAAGCCAAGAATGGAGGCAACGTTACACTGGGAGATAACACAACTAGGAAAGTGGTTGGCACAAGTATGATCGAAAACTTGCAAATTTTTTTCATAGAGAATGTATTACTTATTGAAGGCTTAAAGAATAATTTGTTTAGTATTATTCAACTATGTGATCAAGGGTATAGTGTAAAATATTTTCCCACTAGCTGTATATTAAGCCTAAATAGAAATGACACATTGCATGGAATTAGGGTAAATAATATTTATATGCTAGATTTGAATTGTATTAAAAATCCTAATGCTTTTTATTTAAAAACTATTTCTGATGAATCATAGTTATTGCATAGGAGACTCTATCATGCTAGCATGAAAAACCTTAGAAAAATTACTCAAAAAAATTTGGTTAGAGGTATACCAAAACTAGACTTTACTAAGGATCATATATTGGATGCATGTCAACTAGGAAAATAGGTGAAGTCCTCATTTCATTCTAATAAGGATCTTAGAACTAGTAAACCACTAAAGATTATACATATAAATCTTTTTTGATCAGTTAGCACTATAAGTCGAGGAGGGAAGGTATACGGATTTATGATAGTTGATGATTTTTTTAGATTCATGTGGGTTAAATTTTTATGTCATAAGAGTGAATCATTTGAGGAGTTTAGAGACTTTTCAACTTAGATTCAGAGAAAACTAGGATGTGAAATTTTAAATATTCAAAGTGATGACAAAGGTGAGTTTGAAAATGTAAGATTTGAGCATTTTTTGTAAGGAGAAAGGAATTGATTAAAAAAATTTTACACCTAGAACTTCTCAACAGAATAGGATAGTCGAAAGAAAGAACAGAACATTAATTGATGTTGTTAGAGCCATGTTGGTTAAATATTCACTTCCTAAATATTTTTGGGCTGAAGCAATCAGTACTACATGTTATGTTCTGAATAGGGTAGACATTAGATCGAAATTGAATAAATAACCATGTGAGCTTCTTAATGGAAGAACACCTAAATTGTCACATTTGAATTTTTTTGGATGTAAGGAGTTCATACATATAATGGAAAATCTTTCTTAGGAAAATTTGATCTAAAATCAGATGAAGAAATTTTTCTTGGATGCTCTCTAAAATGAATGACTCAAGAGTTGTTGTTAGAAATTAGGCTATATTTATGGCTAAAAAGTATAATCAAATTGAAGGGATTGATTTTGAGGAGACTTTTGCCCTTGTATCAAGACTTAAAGCAATTAGAGTTTTGTTAGCCTTTGCCTATTTTAGAAGATTTAAATTATATGAAATGGATGTTAAAAGTGACTTTTTGAATGGGGTGATTCAAGAGGATATTTATGTTGAACAACCTCCTGGTTTTGAAATTCAAAATTTCCTAATATTGTTTTTAAATTAAAAAAGGTATTATACAAATTGAAACAGGCACCTAGGGCTTAGTATGAGAGGTTAAGCACTTTCCTAATAGAGAGATCTTTTAAAAAAGGGAGTGTATAGACCACTTTTTTTTATGAAATTAGGAGATGATATACTCATTATTCATATTTATGTTGATGATATCATTTTTGGATCTACTAATAAATTTTTTGTGATAATTTTCCCAAAATAATTAGTAGTGAATTTGAGATGAGCTTAATGGGAGTACTTAGTTATTTTCTTGGTTTTAGCAATAAGCAATTTGAGGAGGGAATATTTTTAGTCAGTCAAAGTATGTTAAAGACATCCTTAAGAAGTATAAAATGGATAATGCTAAACCAGTTAGTACACCTATGAGTTTCTCAGTTCAGTTGGATAAGGACCCAAAGGGAAAATCTATTGATAAAAAGAAATTTAGAGAAATTATTTTTACTTTATTTGACAGCTAGCAGACCAAATATTATGTTAAGTATTTGTTTATATACTAGATTTCAATCAGATCCAACAGAATCACATTTGATAATAGTAAAAAGAATTTTGAGACATCTCTTGGAAACTCAGAACCTAAGGATTTGGTATCCTAAGTATAGCTCTTCTTTTAAAATAGTTGGATATTCATATTTAGACTTTGTTAGTTATAGGGTTGATTAAAAGAGTACATCTAGAACTTGTCAATTTATAAAAAATTCTTTAATTTCTTAGTCCAGTAAAAAACAGAATTTCTTAGCCCTATCTATTGTTGAAGCTAAATATATTGCCTTAGAAAGTTATGTGACACAAGTTCTTTGGTTGAAATAACAGTTGATTGATTTAGAATTTTCAATAGGCACTATACCAATTTATTATGATATCACTAGTACGATTTGTTTTTCAAAGAATCCTATTCAACATTTTATAGCCAAACATATAGATATAAGATATCATTTCATTAGGGATCATGTATCCAAAGGCGAAATTGAATTGAATCATGTTTCAACAGAAAATAAACTTACATAATTTTTTATAAAATAACTAGCCTTTGATACTTTTAGTTCATTAAGGACAAGGCTAGGTGTGATTGATCTTAATGCTTAGATAAATTTTTCTGCAAACTTGATATGATTGTTATGCGTGTTTTGTATTTTCATTTGTAAATGTTTTTATTTATATCTATTTTATTATTTTGATTTTATTTTTTTTGTTTTATTTATTTTAGACATGTATCAAGTATATAAAGTTCTATTTCTGATCTTTCGTGTTGAAATTTTCAAAGTGTTGTATTTATATTGTAAGAAATTATTTTCATACTATAGAAATTATGTAGCATATCTGTTGTTTTAGAGGTGATTGCATAAAAATTTGGATTTTTTCATATATATATATATATCACACTGTATGATGTCATCATCATCCCGTACGATATGTATACTTTCATCTGTATACACATAGATGGTTATCTGGGCAGAATCAATTTTTATAACTAATAGTACGTATGAAATTTTATTTCATACATACTAACAATTTATCATTCTCTATGGGTGATGGGAGATAACCAAACCATCATTAAAATTATCTTAAATAACTGATCATCCTTGAAGAACACATGTTCGTCTATATAATCGAATCATCAAAAAGCCTGTACAAAAGGATGCTTCATAAATTGTGTGATAATGAAAAGTCGTTTCATTTTGGACGTTATCATTTGTCCATATGAAACTTTTTTCATCTCGTATGATCCCAAGATCGTACGTACGAATCCATTTTCATACCATATGAATGGACATTTTTCTTTAAATAGGAGGACTGTAGAATTTATTTTTACTCACTCAAACATCCTCCTTGAATCCTACTTATTCTAAGAATGGCAAGTTCTAGCAAGCATGGTAGAGTTTCAAAGGGTTCATCTTCTAAGAGTGAGGATGACAATTTTTTGTCTAGAAGTAATGAATATTCCTTCTTCAGGTTTATAGCTTCCAAAATAACTCACTCTAGACCACTGATTCGAAATGATATTCACTTTCAAGTAATGCCTCTCTTTGCCTCAACCTAATTCGCCTTCATTTTGACTTTGATCCATGTTTATCATAAAGAGACCTTTCACTACTTGTTAGAAAATATGAGTTTTAGTGAGGATGAGAGTAGGATAAAATCATATGTCCAAAAGAAATGAGTAGAAACTACTAAAGAAGATCTAGTAGCTTTTCTATGCCTAAGGACTCAGGGGACTATAACACACACTATGACCTCTAAATCTGACTATGATTGGTCTGAAATAAAAAAACAACACTTAGAGGGGCTACTCAAGTTAGTCACTTGGCTAGAGTCTATAATTTAAATCAAAATGCCAGGATCATCTAGCATGTTTTAAGAAACTCAATAATTCCTAAATCTAGTGATTGCATAAACATGACTCCTCTTCTATCAAATATAACCTATTTAATCATGACTGGACAACCAATTGATGAAGCCCTACTTATTCTAGATTACATTCATAACCTTACTGAGATTGGGTTTCCTTCTCATAGGAGGAAGAAAAATATTGCTCTAGGACACTTAGTGACCTATATCTTAAAAAAGAAGTACATTATTGTTCACTTGGGATTCCCTCTGAAATGTCAATATACTTCACTGATGCCTCTCTTTGATCACTTTTTTGGGAGAAATGAGAATTTTAGTGAAGATTTTGAGGGAGAAGAGGGAGCACCTACACCTGCTAAAGGACCTGACTTTCAAGAGATAGTCCATCATTTTGATCGGATTGAGTGTCACTTTAATAAATATTTTGATCAAATTCAAACTCACTTAAACTAGTAGGATGCATAATACTAATAAGACATGGGGTGGATATGAGGTCAGTTTGATTCGGTGAACATGAATATAGCTATAATAAATAGTTATTTCTCAGTCTTCAACCAGCTTCCTCCTTCAAACTAGGGACCTTCAAAGTTATAGTTGTATTTTATTATAGTTATCGTTGCCAGTTCTTTCTAGATGTGATGATTTTAGTGTTTATTATTGAATCTTGAATATGTTGTTAAACCTGAGGGGGGTGAATTGGTAATTTTAAAAATACTCTTGGATTTTAAAATTTGAAATTGGTTGATTCAAAAAGCAAGTTAATTAAAGTTTCAAAAATAAAACTTTTTAACCATGGAATTAAAAACTTGCAGTAAGTAAGCAGCATAAATTAAAATGACAAAAAGATTTATAGTGGTTTGATCAAACACGACCTACACCCACGGCCTGAAGACTCCCTCTTCAAGTATTGCACTATTACCAAAGTGACTCTCCTTTTACCCCCACAGCAAGGCAGAGAAGTCTTTAAAAAACTCTCTTCCACCAATCCCCAGTGCGATAGAGAACCGTCACCCTTTCACACCCCCCAAGTGTAGGCAGAGAACGTTCATCCTTTCACATGCTTTGAGTGTAGGCAAAGTACCTTCGACTGTTCATACTCTCTAAGTGTCGGTAGAGAACCGTCGTCCTTTCACACCCTTTAAGTGTTGGTAGAGAACCGTCAGTTTTTCACCCTCTCCAGGTGTCGGTAGAGAACAGGATCTTCTTCAAAGATCTTCTTACGAGCAATCTAGAAAGATAAGAGGAAGAGTGAAGAACATATATCACATAGAGATCCTTATCTTTGAGTAACTTTGTGAACCCTTCACACTCCACTAGCAAGAAATCTCTGTCAAACACTATCTCACATTCTCTCCTTCAATTGTCCTTAAGAATCACAAAGCAAAGATTTTTTACGACAGTTCTTAATGGGCCTTTTATACAAAAGACACAAAAAACTATCTAGAAAACTAAAATTTTCAATTTTGAGTGTACACAATTATAAAGTACGAACGGGTTTCATACGTACTAATAGGTCAAATACTGTTACATATGAATCTGTTGTGAATTGGTACGAAATCATTTTATACCCGCTCATCATCCAGTACGAACTAAGTTCGTCCAGGATGAACAGTTAGAAAATTTTAAAATTCATCTGTATGAAATGTTGGGACAAAATGAGATCTCAGATTTTTATACTCTGTAAAGCATGTATGAACTGGGTTTATATAATACGATCCATAGTCAAAAAATTTATTTTTATGTGGCTTGGAAGCTGAGAAGATTATACTCATGAAAGCATGTACGAACTGTGTTCGTACAGTACAATCCATACTTTGAAAATTATTTTTATGCGACAGGGAACTCGAGAAGATCGTACTCGTAAAAGCATGTATGAACTGGGTTTGTACAGTATAATCCATACTTAGAAAAATTATTTTTACGTGAAATGGAACTCAAGACATTCAATACTCATGAAAGCCTATACAAACCGGGATCATCCCGTACGATCCATACTTAATAAAAAATTTTTGAGGGAGGATGGACCCGAGGCATTCTTACTCGTAAAAGCATGTATGAACTGGGATCGTCCTGTATGATCCATACTTAGAAAATTTTTCATTTCTATTCATTCGACTACCCATACAAAGTAATATCGTACAGTATGATCAGTTTAAAAAATATTATTTTTAAACTCTTCCCCAGTTTGTGCTCAATCACAATCACATTTTCTTTGACTCAATAAAATAGAAAATACATACTTCAATTATAATAAACTCTAAATTGATCTTGATTTGAAGTCTTCAACAATCTGGAGTATGATTTCCCTGAAATATTAGTACATACAAGAGCAAAATAATTCTTCCAACATATGTTAGGAGAAATAATAATAAAATCAATAATATTTCGTCGAACCATCAAAACATACAAGTTGCAAGAATATTAAACATGCAAAACTAAGTAGTAACTATCTCAACAATCTCCCCCTTTTTATTGATGGAAAAATAATTATTGTTTGAATAAAATTAAAAATCATAAATTTCTTCTTAACTCCCCCTAAATGAATAAGCATACAAATCAATTTTTTTCTTTATAAACTCACAAAACACTTCAAATAGAAAAATAAAATAAAATAACTTTAATGAAGACTAAAATGCAAAAATTAAATGCAAACAAATAATATTTCTTGACAACAACAAAAAGAAGGAAGAAGAAAAATAAAAGAAATGTAAGAAGTCATTTGAGAAACCTTTGATAATTGATCTTGAAAGAGATAGAATTATAATTGAAATAAAAAGATTAATATTCATTAAAGAAAAATAAAGATTCATATCTTTTAAATTAAAATATAACATAGACAAGAAAAATATATCATGGTCGTGAAATAATCTAGACAATTGAATAAGGAGAATTATTGCAAAAATGATGAAATAAAGATTAATTAAAGTCAAATTTTAATACAAAATAAATTTGAACATTAAATTGAATTGAAATTGAAGATTAAAAGATAGAGGAAAGAATTTTATCAATTCACTTGTTTCACGACATTGCACATCTTTTCAAATATTTATGGCACACTTTATATATCTTTTTGTATTTGGGCTAATTTTGTGCCTCTTTTCAATTTGTGAACCATTGCGCATTCTTTTGATTTTCGTATGATTGTATATTTCTCTTATTTTTATTTTTTATTTTTTTAATTGATCTTTCCAAAATTAATAATCTGAAAATTTGAAGTTCTCTAAGTACAAAGATAATTATATTAAAAAGAGAAAGAATAAATAATAAGACATTAAAATGGTAATAATAATATTAAAATTCTGTATGCCTAAAAAGAACATGAGATTGATAGCTTTACTTGATCAAGTTATAAATTAACTTATATTTTTGAAAAATTAGATTTTCTAATGAAATTAATTTTTGTATTGCTGTTCATATTATAACACTTTTTAGATCAATTAAGTCAGAATTATCATATAGACAAACTAACATTTCAAATAAAAAACAAAAATAACTAAACAAAATAAGATAATTTTTATTGATATCAATTTAAGAAGTGATATAATGAATCATATTTGATATTAATATATCTATCTCAAATCATGAAAAAAAGATAACAACATCAAAGATCTAAAATAAGACAAGTATAGAAAACACTAAACAAACACAAGTAGAAAAACTACAAAAATCATCACATCACATATCTAATGACTAGCAAAGACAACACACAAGATGTATATCTATAAATCTTAGGGGCCCTGGTCTGAAGGAGGTGGCTGGTTGAAGATAGAAAAATAGCTATTCATTATTTCCATTTTTGAAAGTTTGTTAGGGATGTTAAGCCCTTATGAACTAATCCCAAGGTGAACCAAGAGGGTGGTGAATTGGTATTTTAAAAAATCTTTTGATCAAATTACAATCTTAAAAAAAACCAAGATTTATCACAGAAATCAAAGTGTGGAAAATAAATGGTGAAGCAGTAATAAAGAATACATAAATTTATAGTGATTCGGTCAACATGACCAACGTCTACTCCCCGGAGGCGCCCTTTGAGTATCGCACTAAACTCAGTGTCACTCCTTTTGCTCCCACAGCAAGCCAGAGAAGCCTTTACAAACCTCCTTTCCACCAACCCAGGTGAGGCAGAGAACCCAACTCCTTTTGCTTCCTCCTAAAGCAAGCAGAGAACCTTGATCAGATGCTAAAGTTTACCTCTATAAAACCCCCAAGGAACTAAGGATGATGACTAGAAAAGATGATGATGGATCTTTGCTTGAAGCAACCTTTGTGAACTCCCTCACAAACTCCCCCTCACAAGATCCTCTCTATCTCTCCCTTATTTTCCTCTCCTCTTGGCTCTCTTAGGTTAGAACAGTAGTAAAAGATGAGCTCTTAGGTAGAACAAGAGCTCTTAAATAGAACAGTTTTGAAATAACTCTTATTTTATACAAACCAACTTTATCATCCAGGCAGATATGAATATCATCCTAGATGATCAGCATAAATTTAGCTCAATCAGCCCGGACAGTTTAGGATGATTATAAGGTTTTTTCTCATATCGTTATGGCCAATAATAAATCGTCCTATACGATTAGTATAAATCAAAGAATATCATCCTGACAATCACACTGAATGGATGTCTAGATGATGGAAAAATAGCTTGATCGTTCAGGCCAATCTCATGATCATCCCGGATAATTAGTTCAAATCTATGAAAATCATCTAAAGTATCACCCTGAATAGAAACTTGCCTATGTCAATCATCCAAGCGATCATCCCGGACAATCCTGTGATCATCCAGGATGATATGATCATGTAATCAAATCTTAATTACTTTCCTTAATTACCAGATTAATTTAGGCATAACTGTGCTGCATCATCCAGGATTATGTCTTGGACGATGTACAAAAATAAAGAATACCTAAATAGATCTTGCAGCTGATTCTTTCTGATTTGAGCCAATCATCCCGGCCGATACGAATATCATCCAGGATGATATGCTTAATGACGGTTGTCTTAACCAGGTTGCCCTAATTAGGGTTTCTCTTTTTGAACAAATCATATAGGATGATTTAGGGATCATCTCAGATGATGTTACTAAAAACTGTAAACTCTATGAAACAATCAAAAATTCTCCCAAGGTGTGTGTGTGCAAGATTACTTAGCATCAAGAACCACATCTTTTACAATAGACTCAGGAAAGAGAAAAAATTACAAACTAACTCAGTCCTAGTCTACCCAATCTTGAGCTAGTTCAAATTACAGTCTTGATCTTGTGGACCTAAAATATTAGTAGGCAAGGCAGTCATAGATAAACAGAAGTGTTTGCTATCATCAAAATTCTATTTCTTGAAATCAGATACACAATAATCTCCCCCTTTTTTATAATAATAAACACAAAAATAATTAAAGTAATTCAAGAATAGTTTAAAAGAAATAGTGAGAAGAAACAAACATAGTTTTAACTATCCAATAATAGAATCAAATTACAAAGCCACCTGTACAACTAACTATTCCCCCTTTTGACATCACAAAAAAGGAGTAAAGTAAAATAGAAATAAAATAGAGACTAAAAACATAAACAAACTATAATAAAAAAAACATAAAATAAACATACTAATAGAAAGATGACCCCTGGTCATCTGATGGAGGTAGAGGTGGTGGTGGTGGGTGAAAGTAAATTGAAAGGGTAGCGAACTGCTCTCCAAACCAGGCCATATCTTGGTCATGTTGGTGCTGCAGAAGAATAATGTACTCAGTATATTACTGCTCCTATGCAACAAAGTATGCCTCAAAGTGAAGCTCCTACTAGTCGAATCACTCCACCAGCTGATCCAACTGAGAGTGCTAGCTGAGCAAAATAGGTGCAATAATAGGTGTAGGAACAGGCGCAGGAGCTACCTCCTCCTCAGCTCCATCAGCTTCCTCATGCCCCAGGTGGAGATGAGTACTATGAAGAACGTGGAAGGAGTTGTTTGAGTAGAAGGCAGGCTAAAAATTTGGTGAGGCAAGATATTTAATGTTATATTTTGATTCTAAGATATAGGCAATGATATGTCCTAGAGAAAGATTTGGCTTCCTCTTATATCATGGATCTTGAATTGTGGTCAGATGCTCAATGTAGTGAAATATCAAATCTGTAGCATTGAATTATCGGCATGCCAAAATATAAAAAGTGGTGATCAAAAGAAGTGGAGTGATATGAACATGATCACCAATTTTACGAAGAATTGATGTGCAATGGACATGCTGGATTGTCCTAGTATCTTTGAGTAAGGTGCTAGACTCTCGAACATGAAAGTGAGCATTAGTATTTCTAAGAAAATGGTTGGCCAGAGCCCAATCATAATCAGGATAAGAATAGAGGATATGGAGTTTGTCCCCTATGGTGGAATGGTACAAAAGTTCTGTACAGTCTTGATAAGTGATCTCAACATAGCATCGATTCACATAGGAACTGAGAGCAGTGAAAGAAGAATTAATTTAGAGGCTAGAGAAAAATTCAAAAAGAAACTCGGAGTTAAAGGGGACAGGGAGAGTAAGGAGAAAAACCAAGGAGGTGTGAGCAAATAGATTAAGTACTTGATATGAGAAAATATTTAGGTTGATGGTCTGGGAGATAGTGATTCTGGCCATCTTGTACCGTTGGTAGGCGGCTTGATCATCCACCTTAGTGAATTGAGGGTCCAGAGTTACCCTCGAGGAACTCCTAGAAGGATGGCGATATCTTTTTCTGCCAGCCATTTATAAAAGATAGAGCACAAGAGTAAGAGCACAAGGGGATTTAAGAAGGTTTGAGTGAGAAATACTATCTGAAAGGCTCGGTTTAAAAAGAATCAGCCCAATCATCAAGGATGATCGTAGAATCATCCAGGCTGATAGGGTATGATAATTGCATCCAGACTGATTGGTCAAAAAAGTAGTTGTATCATCCAGGATGATCATATATCATCCAAGATGATAAGACACAGGCGATCATCCTAAGGAGTCAAGTCAGATGACCGTTGAAAAAGTAGATCATCCAAGCCAATTAGGTGGATTGTCAAGGATGATGCACAATAATGGATTGTACTGATTGAATTTAAAAATGTTTAAAATATTTCCACGTGTATTGTCGACGATAAATTAGTGGATCGTTCGGGATGATCACCAATAATTGATCGTACCGGATGAATTTAAAGTGTTAAAATGTATTGCCACATGTATCGGCCAGGATGAACATATGGATCATACAGGCTGATTTTCTATAAATTGAGCAAAGAGTGAATAACATTATCCAAGACAAATAGAAACATTTAGGGCGATTATAGATGATTGAATCAAAAAATGATCTGATTGCTTAGTATGATAAAGCATCTTTCAAGATGATCAGAAGCAAAAAAAGTTATATCAGATGTTTAGATGGGAATTCAAAGTGAGTTAAGTTGATCGTCCGGGATGATGTGACAAAAAGGTTTAAATTCAGATGATGGATGGAGATGATCAGAGAATGCCTAAAAACTTAACAACATAGGTAAAAGAGAAAGTAAGATAAAAAGATAGAAAAATAATAGACAAATAAACAAAACAAAAAATAAAAAGTAATTTTATCATTTTTTTAATTTTTTAATTATTTTGTTTAAAAATAAGGTATAAATATAATAAAATATCCAAGTGATTGAATTTAAGGACTTGAAAGACCAATGAGTTAACATCGATGAAATTAAAAAATGGTAGAATATCCGATCCTTTTAGCTCTAGCTCAGACTTCTCTTAGGGCAAAATTATCTTTTAAAAATAAGAGACCTAACTCAGAACCAACCAACTGGATAAGAAAAAAGAGATCCATTCAAATCTTGATTCTAGAAAAAATATCTTATAGAATAATATACCAAAGTAATGAATCACAATCATAAATTTGAAATCAAGCAATTAAATATATCAAGTGACACATAAATTTTTCTAAAATTTAAAGGTTTTGAAAGAGATGTAAGTTTTTCTTTTTGTGGGCTCATTTTATGCCTCTTGTCAATTTGTTTGGCGCACATTACACATCTTTTGATTTTTGATACACTTTGTATATTTTTCAATTTTTGGCGATCATTGCATATCTTTTATTTTGGCATCATTGGCCACTTTTGTTTTTTCCAAGTTAGATCCCTTTTCAAAACTCTTAAATATTCTCAATTGTGAGTAGATCTTCTAGTTATTAGAGAGAAAATCTCACTCTCTAATAAAGGAAAGAATAAAGCACAAAACATAATCAAATTCATATGATAAATGCAACAATAAGATTTCAAAGAACTTGAAAGTAATATAAAGACTTTTAAATATTTTATATATAAGATAGATTACTGTAGGAAGATAGAAAAGACCTTAATTGTGAAGTCCAGTTGTTAATTTGAGATAGACTTTTGTTTAGAAAAGAAAATTATACCACTAAATGAGGTCAGAAGGAGGGAAACAATCGACAGTTTTTCTCCCTTTAACTGATTTAGGGATGTTTAGACATTGACGAAAAAATTTCAAAAACCAAAAAATAAGACAAAATATCATTTCAAAGGAAAACAAACAAATATTAGAGATGAAACAACTAAAAAATCAACAAACATAAAAAAGAAAACAACAATAATCAACAAAGTAGTAAACATTCAATCCAGAATTTATTAAGCAGCAAGTTTAAGCAATTATGAGCCGTATGCACCTCCGCTATCCAAGTATCTTATGCTCTCATGAGGTCTTTGGTGAGAGCACACCTACAAAAATTATCAACAGTCAGATCTAGGAACCCGAATAGGTTTGGCTTCTTATGAAAAAAAGAATGCAATGCATTTGTGTTATACTGTGAAACATGCAATTTTGGTCTCCATACTCAATATATACTATGGTAAACAGTGCAAGTGTGTGAAATGTGTCATAGCATACCATACGAAAAATATCTAACTCGAGGATTAGGATTTACTAATCTGTTTGGATTATAATGCCTCTTCCTAGGTTTTGGCTTTAGATCAAGTGTTGATGTATTCCAATTTCTCTCAAGTGTATTTAATTTCATTTTAAACCTTAAGTTAGCACTTTCTAAAGCTGCATTATCAACTCTCAAATTATGCTCCCTATGCTCAGATTTATCAATGTATGTCTTAAAATTAGATTCAAGTGAGGTGTATGATGCTTTCAATGAATCATGCTCAATAACCAACTTAGGGTGCTTTTATTCAATTCATTAAACTCATCAAGTAAAGACATGTAATTGCTCATCAAGTAAAGACATGTAATTGTTATCAAACTCATTCATGCTCTTTTATAAATTCAAAAACTCTAATTTTAAACTAGCATACATTTTCTTAAGTTTTCTATGTGATGCATGAATTTTCTCACATATTTTAAGTAGTTGATCATAGGTTGATTGGCATACCTCTTCTTGGTCAGACTGTTCAAGATGATTATAAACCATCAAACATAAGTTTGTTGTTTCCTCCTCTGCTTTAGTCTCAGAGGAATCAGATATAGAATCCACCTAGAACACCTTTTGGAATCACTTCTTATCCTTCCTGAACTTAGGTTTCTCCTTACCATTATCTTTAGTGAGTGAACCTTAAGTGTAGGACAATCATCCTTGACATGTTCAGGTTTCCTGCATTCACAATAGACAACATCAAAAGAATTTTATAATTTTTTCTATCCTTACCATTTTCAATTTTTGATGATGAATGTTGTTTTACCTTAAAAAGCTTTTAAATTGCCTAGTGATGAAAGAAAAATCATCATTTTAGATCCGAAAGAATAAGTGTCCGTGCTATTGGCCTTCAGTGCCAAAGTTTTCTCCTTTTTTTATCACCTGCATCTAGATTTCTTTGATTCACTCCTTATTTATAAGCAATGAGTGATCCAAGTAAGTTATTAATTGAATATGAATTCAAATCTTTAGATTCAGTGATTGCAATAATCTTAGCATTAAAAGAGGAAGGCAAGCATCTTAAAATTTTATTTATTTTTTCATAGTTAGTGAGTTCTTGTCCTAAGTCATGCAAAGAGGTAACAATTTGAGTAAATCTTATATACATGTTAGAAATTGATTCATAATGTTTCATAAAAAAAAGTTTATAGTCATGCAATAAAATATTCAATTGAGATTGTTTAATTTCATTGGTTCCTTCATAAGTTACATACAACCTATCCCAAATTTCTTCACCAGTTGTACAAGTTAAAACATGCATATAATCTTTAGATTTTAAAGCACAGAAAAAATAGTTCATGCATTTTGCATTAAGTTGTGCTAAATTTCTTTCTTCAAAAGTCAATTCAGTAAAAGGAATTTCAATTTTAATGCCATTAAGTTCACGAGAAGGTGGTGTATAACCTTCTTTAATAAGCATCCACATACGATAATCAAGCAATTATAAAAATGTACACATGCAAGTTTTCCAAAAATAAAAAGAAATATTATCAAACAAAGGGGGTCGGGTAATATAATACCCTTCCGCAGTATTATGATTACTAGAGTTAGCCATGGATCAAAATTTAGAAGTTTTCAAAAACTCATTTTTATGAATCCCACTTTGATACCACTTAAAAGTTTGTTAGGGATGTTAAGCCCTTATCAAAAGTTCATTAGGGATGTTAGGCCCTATGAACTGGCCCAAAGCTAATTAAGAGAGAGGTGAATTGGTAAAAAATATCTTTCAATCAAAACACAAATCAAAACCAATGTCACCATAAAGAAAACCAAATGCGGAAATTAAATGCGGAAGTAATAACGGAAAGAACACATCAAATTTATAGTGGTTTGGTCAAATCTTGACCTACATCCACTCCTTGGAGGCACCCTCCAAGTATTGAACTATAAAAGTATCTCTCCTTTAGCCCCCACAGCTAGGCGGGGAAGCCCTTACAAAATCACTTCTACCTTCCCCGGTGCGGCGGAGTCGCCGATTCCTTTGACACCAAAGACTTCTTCTTCGGTGAACTTCCCTCAAGACAAGCCTTGAATCTGATGGTATTAAGGTGCAAGCCTTCTGGAGCAACAGTGTGGAATCCCCCTCCATACTTCCTTGAGTCCCCCCTCACAGGATCTTCTCCCTCTCAGACTTCACCCGTTCCTCACTCCCTTTCAAGCTCTCTCTTCAAGTTCCCCCCAAAAGAATGAAGCTACAATGGCTACCAAAGACACTTACCAAGTGTCATGTCATAGCTTAAATACAAGATCTAAAAATGAGCTCATTAATGTAAGTTGTCAACTTTATCATCCAGGACGATACTAATATCGTCCTGTATGATCAGTGCAAAATAAGCCCAATCAACCAGGACGATTTTAGACGATTAGAAGAAATTTGTTCATATCATCCAGAATGATAATATATTATCCTGGATGATCAAAACAAATTATGGAATATCATCCTAAACATCGCCCTGAAAAAGAGCTGTCCGATGTCCAATTGTTCAATGTATCTTCCGGACGATCCTGAGATCGTCTAGGACAATTTGATCATTTAATCAAGTCATAATTGCTTTCCTAAAATGCCAGATTAATTTTGGAAAAAATTGTCCTAGATTATCCTGTATGATATTTTATAGTCCTGGATGATCTCCTGGATGATGTCTAAAAATAAGTAATTCCTAAATAGATCTGGCGGCAGATTCTTTCTATTTTGAGCCTATCATCCAGGCCTATACAAAATTGTCCAGGATGATATTTTTGCATAATGATGGCTGCTTTAATGAGGATGCCCTAATCAGGATTTCTGCTTTTGAACCGATCGTCCAAGACGATATAAATATCATCCCGGACGATGTTACCAAAAATAGTAAATATTAGGGAACAGTCAGAGAATCTTCCAAGTTACAAAGCATCAGGAGCCACACCACATACAATAGACTCAAGAAAGGAAAAGGGTTACAAACTGACTCAAACCTAGTCTACCCAATCATGACCTGGTTCCAAATTATAGTGTGATCTTGTGGACCTGCAATGTCAGTAAATAATACAGTCATGGAGAAATAAGAGTATTTATAATAAGAGTGTTTGCTATCATCAAAATCATAATCCATGAAAACAGTTTCGCAACAATCTCCCCCTTTTTGATGATGGCAAACATTGCAATTTTGAATTTGCAAAGATGAAAACATTTTCTCCTAATCTCCCCATTACTAGAATTAAACTTTAAAAATAGGGGAGATAAAAAAATTTGTTATTTTTTATTTTTTGAAAGAAAAAAAAAGGAAAAAGGACATGAATTCAACAGTTCGTTCTCCCCCTTTGACATTATCAAAAAGAGAAGGGGCACAATCAAAATGATTAAAAGACAAAATGATCTCTGATCTAGTGAACAAAACCATTATTCTTAAAATGAGAAAGTTACCTCTTGGTTTTAATTAAAAACTTAGTAGAATTGTATTGACAACGCATAGCCCAGAAAAGGTTAGAAATTCAGAATTTGATAATCCAAACTCAAGTTCTTTAAAAAAGGCTAAAAACTTTTTAATTCAATATCTAAATAAAGAAATAAATTAAAAAAAGAAACACTAACTTTTCAAAACTCCTTTCATAAAATATATCTAATATAAGATTAATGCACGAATTGTTAAATCAGGAATCATGTTTTTCAAAATCAAGCATCGAAAGTATTAAGGGTTTTCTTAAGCTTTTAAGAAGAATAAGAATGATAAGCATTAAATTTTGTGGGCTCATTTTATGCCTCTTGTCAATTTGAATGGCGCTCTTTGTGCATCTTTTGATTTTTGATACACTTGTGTATATTTTTGAATTTGGCATCTTTGTGCATCTTTTATTTTTGGCATCATTGGTCAATTTTTTGAATATGCTACCTTTCTGAAATCTTAAAAATAAAAATAAACCCATCCTATTGACAAAGTGAATTTTTGATTAAGAAAATTATGAGTTAGATGCAACAACTTGCAAAATATCCCTATGCGATAAATAAAATGTAAGGAGATAAAAAATTTTAGTTTCAAAGACTAATTTAAAATATGAAAAAGATTTTAAATTAAAAGTAGAATAAGCTATTTTAAGAAATAGAGATTGAGAGTAAAAAACACGAGTTTCCTTCCTTTGACTGTTTTTAGATAAGTAAATCACAACTTACCAAAGATTTCAAGAAAAAAACGGGAAGTAGATTTTTCATTTTTAGAAAAGTGAATGTGTGTGTTGATCAGAGAAAAAAAAATTTCACGAAACAAGAAAAAAAATCAAAGAATAAACAAAGTCAAAAACATAAAATAAAATTGAAATAAAGCAAAAAAATAAAATAACTAAAAACAAAACACAACACAAACACATAAACAAGTCTTTTAACCATTATCTTTCTCGTGGTCCGATTCTTCAGAAACCAGGTCTACCCAGAAGATTTTTTGCTTTCATTATTTCTCCAGTTTAAAATTTGATTCACTTTTTCCTTTTCTTTCACAGGTAAAATTCTTAAATTAGGGCACCAATTTTTCATATGTCCAGGCTTCCTACATCAAAAAAAAATAATGTTAGAAGAAATATTAGCATCCTTACCATTTTTACCTTTATTCCTCTTTTGTTGATGATTATGCTTTGGCGAGCTTTTTGATTTGCTTGACAAGTCATTGTATTCATCACCAACTAAGCTATCTTTTTCCGTATCTTCAGCTTTTAGAACAATCATTTCACCTGCATCCATAAGTCTTTGACCCAAACTTTGCTCGTAGGCAATGAGTGAGCCAATCAAATTATCAATAAAATATTTATTCAAATCTTTTGATTCATAAATAATAACTACATTAGCGTCAAACTTATCCAATAGTCAACTAAGAATTTTGTTAACTTTTTCAAAATTTGAAAAATCTTTTCCTAAAGCATGCAATGATGTCACAATTTGAATAAACCTAGTATACATATCTAAGATTGTCTCATAAGGTTTAATGGAAAATAGTCATAATCATGCATTAACATATTCAACTTAGATTGTTTAATTTCACTAGTGTCTTTGTATATAGTGTGTAGTTTATCCCAAATTTTCTTACATGTAGTGCACGTGGATACTAACATAAAATCATCAGAATTTAAAGCATAGAAAAAATAATTTAATGATTTTGCATTCAATTGAGCATTAAGTTGTTCTTCCCTGATCCATTGATTAAAAGGAATATTAGTTTTAATTCTATTTATAAAATGTGATGGTAATGTATAACCAGTTAAAATCATATGCCACATGCGAAAATCAATTGATTGCAAAAACTATACATGCAAATTTTCAAAAAATCAAATGTACTATTTTCAAATAAAGGATGTATGGTGATTGAATAACCTTCCGCAATATTATGATTTAAAAAATTAGCCAGGGATCAAAATTAAAAAGCTTTTAAAAACTTATTTTTTGAAACCCGCTCTGATACCACTTAAAAGTTTGTTAGGGATGTTAGGCCCTATAAATTGGACCAAAGCTAATTAAGAGAGAGAGGTGAATTGGTAAAAAATATCTTTCAATCAAAGCACAAATCAAAACCAATGTCACCATAAAGAAAATCAAATGCAAAAACTAAATGCGGAAGTAATAAAGGAAATAACATACCAGATTTATATTGATTTGGTCAAACCTTGACCTACGTCCATTCCTTGGAGGCACCCTCCAAGTGTTACACTATAAAAGTGTCTCTCCTTCAGCCCCCATAGCTAGGCGGAGAAGCCCTTACAAAATCACTTCAACCTTCCCCGGTGCGGCAGAGTCGCCAGGTCCTTTGACACCAAAGACTTCTTCTTTGGTGAACTTCCCTCAAGATAAGCCTGGAATTCGACGGTATTAAGGTGCAAGCCTGCCGGAGCAACTGTGTGGAATCCCCCTCCACACTCCCTTGAGTCCCCCCTCACAGGATCTTCTCCCTCTCAGACTTCACCCATTCCTCACTCCCATTCAAGCTCTCTCTTCAAGTTCCCCCCAAAAGAACGAAGCTATAATGGATGCCAAAGACACTTACCAAGTGTCATGCCATAGCATAAATAGAGGATCTCAAAATAAGCACATTAATGCAAGTTGCTGACTTTATCATCCAGGACGATACTAATATCGTCCTGTACGATCAGTGCAAAATAAGCCTAATCAGTCGGGACGATTTGAGACGATCAGAAGTAATTTGTTCATATCATCCAAAATGATAATATATCATCCTAGAATATCAGAACAAATCGTGGAATATCATCCTGAATATCATCCTGAAAAAGAGCTGTCCAATGTCCAATCATCCAGCATATCATCCCGGATGATCCTAAGATCTGTTAAGTCTAGTGAATAGGTTGTTAAACCTAAGTTAATGCCCCAAGGCTACCAAGAGGGGGGGGGTGAATTGGTATTTAAAAAATTTTCCCTCTTTTGATAAATTTAATTGAAATTAAACTTTAATGAATTTTTTTTATAAAAAGTTTTTCAACCACAAATTTTTAAAACACAAAATTAAAAGCAGAAAATAAAAAGCTGTAAAATAAAAAGACACACAATTTATAGTGGTTCCGTCTAAACCAGACCTACATCTACTCCCCAGAGGCACCCACTGAGTATTGCACTAATACCAATAGTGTCTCAACATTTGCACCCACAACAAGGCGGAGAAGCCTTTACAAACACTCTTTTCACCACTACCCGGTGCGGCAGAGAACCGTCGTCCTTTTACACTTTCCCTAGTGTTGGCAGAGAATTGTTATCCTTTTACACTCTCCTAGTGTGGGCAGAGAACCCTTCATCCTTTCACACTCTCCTAGTGTAAGCAGAGAACCCTTCGTCCTTTCACACTCTCCTAGTGTGGGCAGAGAACCCTTCGTCTTTTCACTCTCCTAGTGTGGGCAGAGAACCCTTCGTCCTTTCACACTCTCCTAGTTGGGCAGAGAACCCTTCGTCTTTTCACACTCTCCAAGTGTCGATAGAGAACCAGATCTCCTTGACAGATCTCTTTCCAAGAAATTTAGAAGTAAGAAAGAAAAAGAGTGAAGTAATATCAAATCACAAATAGGAAATCTTACCTTTGAACACAATGCAAAGCCTTCAAGCTCCAGTGGTAGAAATCCTTCTTTGACTGCTCTCTCACTCTCTCCTTTACTCTTCTTCCAATAGGTATGAAGATCAATGAGCAAAAAGATGGGTGGCAGTCTAATTTGAACTATATATACAAAAGATAAGAAAAACTACCCAAAGACTGCAAGTTTTCAATTCTGTACGCAGTGGATCGTCCCGTACGATCATGGATCATCCTGGACAATTTTACTTAAATTGTCGGAAACGATCCTAATGTATATTGTACGAACTATGTTCGTACTCGCTCATCGTCCCGTACAAACTAGGTTCGTCCGGTACGAAATGGTTATTACATATGTCGGTTCCCAAAATTCTACAGGACGTGACCAACTGACGTAAGTAGGTTCAGTTTGTCCTGGGACGATGTTATACAGAGAGTTTTGTCCAGGGACAAAAATTAAATTCATCCTATACGATGTCATACAGAGAGTTTCGTCTAGAGACGAAGGTTCATTTCGTCCTGTATGATCTCATACAGAGAGCTTTGTCCAGGGATGAAAATTTATTTCATCCTGTATGATTTCATATAGAGAGCTTCGTCCAGGTATAAACCATATTTTTCGTCTGGACAAACAGTGCAAGGTGAGAATCCCGAGAGGTTCATCCCGGGACGAATATAAAATTCATCCTTGACAATTAGGACTTAGAAAATTTTCTCCCTGCCTATTCGATCCATTGCTCGTCTGAGGGGTTAATTGACATGATCGTCCCGTACGAACCAGGTTCATCCCGTACGATCAGTTCACAAAAATTATCCCCTAAGAGTGTGTCTTGTAATTTTTCACTCAATTACAATCACTCTCCCTCTCATTTCAAAACTTATAATATACAAATGAATAATTTGAAGTCTTCATCGCTTGGAGTTGATTTTCCTGAAAGGTTAGTACACACTAGAGTAAAAACAAATCTTCCAAAAAAGTGTTACGAGATATTTAAAACAATAATATTTGAAATCATCAAAATAATACAAGTTGCAAGAATGTAAAACTTGCAAATAGAAACTCTCTCTACAATCTCCCCATTTTTTATGATGGCAAAACAATTATTATTTGTAGGATTTCAAGTTCTAAGAATCTCCTAAACTCCCCCTCAATTGATGAACTCATGAAAATAAGGAGGCATTTGAATTACTTAAAAAGTTTTGTTTTTCAAAAAATTTTATACAACACAAAACAACACAAAACAACACAAAAGACAAAACAATAAAAACAAATAAAAATAAAAATAAAAACAAACACACATACGAAAATCAAACACTACGAAAATCAAAAACTACGAAAATATACGCAACAAACAATTTCTCCCCCTGTTTGACAACATCAAAAAGTGAAGAAGAAAATAATGTTAGAAATGTAAGCAGAAGTATGAAATTCATTTATTATTTTAATCTTGAAAGTGATTGAAATAAGGTATGCAAATAAAATCAAAACATTAGAAAAACATAAGATTTTATATAATTTAAGAAGTGATATAACATAGAGAATAGAAAGAATTTATCCAAGGAATGTGTCAATTTAGACATGAAGATAAAGAAAATCATTGCACTAAGGATGAATAAAAAATTTTATATTTCAAATTTCAATATAAATTATAAATGAACATTAGATCAATTTGAATTAAGAGATTAAAAGAGTCTGGAAAGAAGTAATTACCACATGTGGCACTTTGCGCATCTTTTTCAATTTTTATGGCACATTTTTGTGGAAAGATATTGTTAAATCTCAACCTTACGATCCCGAAGACATCCACGGCTGTGAACAGTAATCCGTGGGAGGACTACAAGGATTGCATTAATTCCTCCCATTGATTTAGGAATAATTATATTCATATTATTATAAGAGTTATTTGTTTCCTTATTGATATACCTTGTATAGATCTATAAATAGGGAGTAGATTGCTTAATAAAATTCAAGCTTTTCCCTCTCAAATTCTCTGTTTTCACAATATTCACCCCTAAAACTCATAGTTTTTAAAACACTCTTTTCTTTCAATTCCAAAATTAGAAAATAAAATGTTCAATTAAAATTGTATTTATTTCAACCCAATTTACGCAAAAAAACAAAAATTTGTTAGTGAAAGAAAAAACATACAATTTCCCAAAGTCATAGGATCTCTTGTATTTCATTAACCCCAAAGCGATTGAAACAATATTCTTCACTTGGTTGGACCATCCAAAACCAAATGAATGAATATAACCTTTAATCTAGATCCAAATTATAGTTTCCATATCTTAGCCAAAATAAGTAACTTAATCAAAATTAAAATATAAGAGTAGACGCATAAACATACCCTAAACTCAATCATAATGTGTTAATTCAGAAAGATCGGAGAAGAAAAAGGCTTAATTTTATTACACAAAACTAGTCCTATTTGTAGATCTATAAAAGACATCTTAATAAAGAAACTATGAAATCATGCATAATTGCCTTAATATAATCCTTCATAAATCAACCGCCCGAATATGTAAAGAGATCGGCATGATCCAGGTGAACTTCCCACGAATCCCCATCCTAGCCGTAGGATTAAGAGAGAAGAGATGGCTAGGATGGTTGGGATGGTATTTAACACTCCCCCTCAAGCTAGAGAATACAGATCTGGCATTCCTAGCTTGGTAATCAGTCCCAAAAAGGTAGAGTTATATTAAGCAGGGCAACAAATAAGACTGCATTGGTTATAGATAAGATAACTCCAATAAAGGAAGGTCGTCAATGAAGGTATGATAGTAGAAAAAAAAAGTTTTTTGGGTGGTCAAGCTTCAAGGACAACAACAAGAAAACACATCTTAAGTGGCTCAGCCCTCGGCACGCAAATCTCCTCCCGTTTGATCGAGTTAGCCTTCGACCCAATGCAAATCAGTTGCCCAACCCCACCTGAACAGACTCCTGTTTGATCAGCCCCTTACAAAGCGCACATAAGGCCTCTAATCCTTCTAGTCTGATCTGAGGAAGAACAACAGATCTCGCACTCCTGCATGTCCCGACCCTAGAACAGCACGAGAGGGAACTCTTGGCTCTTTTCAAATGCACGTAGGAGCCTTTCGCTCGGCTCTGCCCCAAAGGAAGGCAAGAGTTCTCCCGCTCGATCTTGGACGCACGAAGGAAATAAGACCAGTATTGATCAAAATTCCGACGATGAAGGCTGGTGGTAGGAACCAGTATTCCTCAAAATTCCAACAATAAAGGCCGGTGGGGGGAGTCAATATTTCTTAAAAATTTGGCAACGAAGGTGGGTGGTGGGAACCTGTGTTCCTCAGAATTCCAACAATGAAGGCCGGTGATGAGAACTTGTATACCTCTGAATTTTGGCAATGAAGGCCGCTGGTGGAACCTGCAGAACTCGTAAGCACTAGCTTCTTCAAATCAGGATAAAGTTTTAATCTCTCTGTAACCTCACCATTGATATCCACAATAAACTCCCAACTTAGGGAAGTAGCGTACTACATCATCGGCATGCTCACCAACTCTTCGGTCACCATAAACACGCACTGGACCGTAGCAATGAACTAACTTACCACCAAAAAAGACATCTTCATCCCCATTTTGTGCATCATCTGGGCAACTAGACGTACAATGATCAGTCCATCAGCGAGCTTCGAATCCAGCGAATCAACTTTAGTCTAAATGCGACCAGCAAGGTTCTCAATGATGATTCTGTCAAAGACAACGAAGAAGGAGAGAACATTTGATATGAGGGATTGATGGTGAAGATCTTGAAAGAGGTCAACCTCTTCTAATGTCCAGAAAGAGGCTTCGGACCTCTTGAACATATCCCATATTTGAGGGTAGCAGATCGAGAACATGCAGAAGTAGTCAGGATTAGGGGCATGGACACACACAAGTAGGAACAAAATGAAAGAACTAGCTCTCCCTCTCGCTCCTGTTTTTGAAGAACCGAGTGCCTTGCTTTGATACCATGTTAAATTCAAAGAATTGGAGAGGGAAAAAACTTAATTTTACTACACAAAACTACCCTATTTATAGATCTATACAAGATATCTTAATAAAGAAACTATGAAATCATGCATAATTGCCCAAATATAATCCTTCCAAAAATAGCCACCCGAATATGGAAGGAGATCAGTGTGATCCAGGTGAGTCCACCAAGGATCCCCATCTTGGCCAAAGGATCAAGAACAAAGGGATAGCTAGGAAGGTTGGCATGCATGTTATTTAAAATTCCCCCTCAAGCTAGGGAATACAAATTTGTCATTCCCAGTTTGATAATCAGTACAAAAAAGATAGAGCTATATTAAGAAGTGAAGCAATGAAGGCTATATTGGTTATAGATAGGATAACTCCAATAAGAGAAGGCTGACAATGAAGGCGCGGTAGTAGAAAGAAAAAAAAAAAATTATTTTTAGGATTGTGGCAAGCTTCAGGGACAACCGCAGAAAAAAGATGTCTCAAGAGGCTCAACACAAGGTAGCATGACCAAACGAGGCCTAAAAGTCTGAGTCAGGGCCAAATTTTACTTCAAGTAGACAAGAAAATGTCAGCCTAATTTTGTTGCAAAGGGCAAAAGCGAGCATGAATTTTGTGCTGTCTGTCAAATACAATTCCACACGTAAAAAATATCTGCATATGGCTATTAGCATCAGATAAGAGTAACTTCAAGCCTTCAATCACAACATGACGAAAGTTTACTATCCAGAAAGCATTCAATAATCCAATATGTAGAAAGGGAAGGTAGCTATAAAGCCATAAATCATATTCTTAAGTTCTATTCCTGCTGTTTTGTGTTGTGCACAACACATGGAAATGTATTCATACGCACAGTTAATAAGGGGTTAAGTACGCCGTTCATAAATTAAAACTGAATAAAGTAAACTTCAGAGAAGAGTTAATATTACTTATCACGCCTCACCATCGATGCTGAAGAAACTGTTCCGACAAAGGGAAACAGCTTCCAGTAACATGCAAATTTATCAGTTTGTCAAAGCCTTAGATGTCCTATGAATTATGATAAATATGTAAAAAAAATATCTACTAAAAAAACTAGTACGGGATAACTTGACCAATTAAGAAACAAGAATACAGCAATTTGATCAGACAAAAAAGAGAAATTACCTGAAATCCTCTGGCCAACAAAGACTGAAAACCATGCTATTATCAGGGAAAAAAAACATACCTTCAACTTAGAAATGATTCCTTCAAGTTCTTTGCACCGCCTTTTTTCATATTCAAAAGCAGATCTCATTTCCTCAAAGTTGGTTATTTGATCTTCATACAAATAATCAGAGAAACATTCCCCATTAAGCCTTCCTCTAGAACAACCATTTGTTATTGAAGAACGTTTTCTTAATAGTTCCGGTTCACCAAACCACACAGACAGGGATTCATCAGAAACCATACCACTTTTCTTAAGTTTAGCGACAAGTACCCACATGCTTGCGAGTTCATTTTCTAAATCTTGTTCGTGTTGTTTGGATTCATCAATACTTTTTTGTAGTTCACATTCTCTTTCCTGTTTAAGAGACAACTCAGCCTCTAGTGAAGATTCTCTCTCACATCTTCTTAGTAGCTCTTTTCTCAACTCCTCAACGAGAACACTGTCTTCTGAATTCTTAAAGTAATCATCAGCATCCTTCCCATCAAGCAAGACATGCATCTGGGAGTTATTAACTCCACCAGTAGCTTTTTCCATAGAGGAAGCCAAGTTATCATTCAATTTTGCATTTTCATAAGAAAGTTTTGTAACCTCTTCAGCTAAGTTTCTAAGCTCAACTGCTGCAGCTGCAGCCAATTCTCGGGCATAAGAAGCTTCCTCAGCCAGCTTTTGAGAATGAATTTGAAGACCATCCTTTTCTTCAGCTAATCTTAAACTTTTTTGCTTCAGATTCTCAATCTCAGCAGCCTCAAGTGAATTATAGAATCTTAGTCAATAAATAACAGAAACTAAAGACGATGTTTATAGATTCTCAAAGAAGAGCAATCATTATTACCTGCATGAGAACCTGGGTCCTCAAGGATAGCTCACTACTACATCCCTTAGATTCGTCATTTGTGGATATTGAAAAATGTTTCGTTGGAGAAGATTCAGTTAACAAGGATATCCCTTCTGCCTCATTTCCTAAATAAGTGTTTACCAACGTGTTATTACATAGGCTATATCCGTCTTCTTTGGTTTTACCTATAAAATAGTTGAGCTGCTCATTTAGTGTTTTAATAGTTTCCTCAAGCTTGGCATTATCAGACATCTGATACAAATTCAAAAATGGCATTAGGAAGATGAATTCAAGTAAATCTCCACCAATAACAAATTCATATGATATTATCTGTTGGCACCTTCATCTGCAGCTGGTCTTGAAGAATTCTATTATCAGCAGACATAATCTACACAAGACATGTTAAGGTCAATAGACATTAAAATAAGTTTGAGGACGAAAGCAATGCCTATAGCAGACATCATAGGGAAACAAACCTCAAGCTCAAATTCCTTCTCACTCAACTGAGTGGCCAGCTTTGAAAGATTCTACAAAATGGTAAATGATGTTAAATTGATAACAATACAAATTCAATGCTCATATTTGTAAAACCTTTACAAGGTATTTTAAATAAAGATTGAGCATGAAAGAGAAGTCATATCCAGGAAAATAAGGATGGAACGAAACTAAAATGAATGCACGTAATAATACAAGTAAAACATGTATCGCATGGATTATGGCCTAATTTGAAACAGTGCGCTGAGATATTTAAGATTGTTGAAGCATTGAACCTGTGATACTTTAATACTATTTGAAGAATGCGGAGAATCATCAAGAGATCCAATCATTCTCTGCTCAAGAACATGCAGCAAGATCTTCTTTTCATTTGTTTCATCTCTTAACTTCTGCATTTGCTCCTGCATGAAATGACGCAAATAAATAAATTCCACAAATCATGAATATCTTTCACATCAGAATAGTATTGGTTTGAAGAATATAAATAGAGTGACAGTAATTAACAAGCTATAACCACTGGACGTGTAGCCCAGTAGTAATGCTTTTTTACTTCGAAGTGGAGGTTTAGGTCCAACTACTGCAATAAAACATAAATAAATAATAAGTTAACACTATATACAAATTCTTTCTACAACCTCAAAAATTTTAAAGTAGAATGCTTGCACATTTATTCCCGAATATATTTGGAAAATGAACAAACTGGGGAAAACTAACTTTAAAAAAAAAATTACATGGTTGGCAAAAGAATGAATTTAACTCTAACGAAAAAACAGGCACATTCGACAACAATTGGATTTTACAAGAAAAATGTGACAAACCAAAGCCTATCAAGGTGGCATTGGAAGCCAAGAGGAAGATTCCCCGCAATGGACAAACGTTATGTACAGAATATATGTTCAAGCCCCATTATGGGAAATTAAAAAAAAGTTTTAAAGAACAAGACAGCTGCAAGTATATGGCATATTAGCAGCAAAAAAACAAAAAACAAAATTTAATCAGTTAGACATCACAAATCTACCTAGAGTACGCCTGGTCCGGATGTCTAAATTCTCAATAACATCTAATTATCATGTTTCCGGTCGGTAAGACAAGGGTCAAGGTGGTTTCAGAAATTTAACATTTAAAGATAGTTTTATATTAACAGACTAGCAGTATCTTAAAAAAAAAAAAAAAAAAAAAGATGACCGATATGGCTTCACCAACAAAACACAATAAAACGGCTACAAAGATTTACAAGCATATGTTAATTAAACAATTTCATAAAGAATACAATGATCATTATCTGCTTTATAATTGTAAAATATAGCACAATCTTAAACAACTATGATGGTTGCATCACCTAGAAAAAATGCACATACCAAAGTAGAAAATAAAGTGAGATTTGAGCATGTGTAAGTCGTGAACAAAAAAAAAGACAATTTGTCCAAAAACAAAGTAGAGTACGCCCATTTTGGCCCCAAACTTCTCGAATTTGGTCCCAATTTATCAAATTAGTAAAGTTGAGGTACTAAAATATTCACGTTTTGATAAGTTAAGCAAAATTGAAGAATAAGGAAAATCTGAGGCCAATATGAGCTCACCCCAAACAGTCTTGAGGACCAACTTTGTCGTTTTTTCAAAAGAGAAAATAAAATTATAAAAAGCTAATAGAAAACAAACAAAAAAATGCTTGAACAAGAAAAATAAAGTAGGGAATAGTATGAGTTTGCCAAGTTAATGTACAACAAAACAGAAATCATATAACTTCAGAGTAAGTTTTAATGTAATGCAGGAACAGCTGTCAAGATTCACAAATATTTATATTCTTAACCTCATATGATATGGTTGAAGAAGACGATTAACAAAGGCAGTTTTGTTGTTGCGAAAAAATAGTTTGCTCAACATTGAGCGAAAGAAAAGCAAATTCTAAAAGAAAGTAAAAAAAGTAAAAAAGTAAAAAAAATAAAAAAAGCAGTTCGCATGCCTGGATATTTGAATCTTCAGGGTTATTGGAAGCTTGCTCGGCTAATCTTTTTAAAGAACTTGTGCACAGTGCTACCTCCCCAGCTAGCATCTTTATCTGCTCACTGAGAAGATCCATTTCATCCATCATGGTTGCACCTGTCTGCAGAAAATGCAAATTGACTCAATTTTGTCATGTTAGTTATTAAGCAGAAACATGGAATTATTAATATGTTTGAATAGTAATCCAACAGATTCGAACTTGAAAAAGAAATGATAAATGTGAAAAAGTGAATCCGTATTTCACATTGCCCGCCCAAGAGAAGAAAATAATGATTGAAGTCAACCATTGCGATTTATAGAAGACGAAACCTCAGTCAGAAAAATAAATAAATAAAGAAGCACAAAATAGCAGTTTTATAAACAGTACATAATATTGAAAAAAAAGGGGGCATACCCAGTGTATGCGGACTCCCATCAATCTGTGACCAAGGGTTTGACATTACCAGTATCACCCTGACTCTTTCAATAGAGGTTGTTCCACGACCTGAACCTATGACCGCCAAATCAAAATAGTAGCAACATAATCATTGCTCCAAACAAGACCTCTTTAGACAACCACATTCTTTGAACTGTGTGGCTAAGGAGCATGAAGATAGACAAACAAACACAAACATGACACGACACAGATAGAACAACACAACATAATCCCAAAAAGTAGGAAGCAACATGCATGGACATAAAGTTATATTTAGTAAATTATTATTATAAAATATATATGAATTCAACTATAATAAGAGAATTTCCTTGATAAAAATGACATTGAAAAATACAAACATGAACTTTTTTAAACATGATTATAGTAAGGAAAAAACTATAGTCGAAGAATTTTTATGAAAAAAATGACATTGGCAAACACAAATAAAAAAAAATGAGTAAGAGTTCTAGTTAAATCCTACATTTAGTTAATGACTTAAAAGACGTCCAATTCGAAAGCCAGGCTATTGTCTGTCACAGTTTTTAAGTCACAGTAGAAGTCCAGCATCAATGCAAGTTCCTTGTTTGTTTTTCATATTTGAAGTCATCACCCGTCAAATCAAAGCGAAGCCTCGCACGTGTGTAGAAGTCGAATTAACGCACAAGGAAGTCATCACACTTCGAATTATTATGTTGAAGTTGGTGATGTCATAGCTGAGTTGCTTGATTTGCTCATCTTTTATCTCCCTTGCCCTCACAAGTATATAACAAAAGGAGGACGAGGTAGGGCACAAGAAAAAATTCTTACTTAAATTTCATTGTCCACCACCCCCATGATTGTATGTGACCTAGGCATGCTCTGGTTCAGCCAAAAGTAAATTTTACTCTTGAATGAACCTAACACAATTTGAAAGTGCTTGAGAGTAAAATTGTACTTCGCAGCATTTTACTATGTCAATTCTAAATAAGTAGAGGAACACGACCACTCTTTAAAACTTTTTACGTGCAATAGGTTGAACAACTTTGCTTTATCTAAAAGCCATTCATATGAACACACAATTGTTTGAGTTATATAAGGATCCAATATGGTAGTTCTTCAAGCAAATGCATTATCATTAGCGTTCATGTGCCTTTCATTTTAAGTTCATTATTGCTCACATTTTATCAGCTTGTGGGTGTGTTGCAGACCAGATTATGAGTGCCACGAGTTGAAATATCCTTTGTTTTCAAAGGAACAAAATTTATCACGAAAAAAATTAATTTTTTTCATTTTTTCATCTTTAAATCTAGTGTGCTCTTAAGTGGATTTAAGTCTTATAGAGAGTTCTTTAGTGTAGTAAAGAAGTTGAGTGCTCTCAAGTGAACTTTCAAGTTCATCACACATCAATTCTAAGTTCTTATTATGTGCTATATTCTAATTATTTCAGATTTTCTTGCATGACTTGTATATCATTTTTTATGTACTTTTAATGTCATATATTTCACTTTTTTTTAATTGTTTCCATTTAAAATCTTCATTTAATTCATGGTGTTATTTTTGCCGCAAGTATAGTCCAGAATATTTTTTATTTATTTTATTCATTCTAAGTTAGGTATAAGTTTGGTTCACTAAAGCTTTTGGCAGCATCCCGCCATCTCCTCAGTGTAGGAGACCTCTATGGGGAATATGAACCTATTCACCACACTAAGAAAAGCATGCAGGGTGGAGCAAACACCATGGCCAAGTCTTCCATCACTCACCATATCAAGAAAAGCATGTACGAGTAATCAAACATACATGAAAACTTTGCAAAGAGGATCTTCCCATCGTGCAAGGAAAGACATGCATGAGCACATTTTTTATCAGCAAAAGCCTTATTATTAATCGCGTTGAAAAAGGTGCATATAGGGTCTTCTACTTCCACCACACTAAGATGTGCATATATGGGTCACCTACACAAGAAATACACAATGCAATAAAATTTCCCCACCCATCGCGAAAAACATGTACGAGTACTTATATGGAAGTGCAAGCAAGCTTTGCATTTTACCTTGCGCAAACAGAGGATACGTGGGTTGACCGAGAGGAGCTACAGAGTCTAGATCCAGACCTCCTAGAGTGGTACGAGAGCTCAAGGGACACTCACTCGACAGGGTCGAGTGATGTAGGACGAGTAGGACGGCTTATGCTAGGGAGAGGATCTCTTCTCCAATATTCCAAGTCCTTCCACAAAAGCTGAAAATTTCTTTAAAGGAATCTGAAATATTTCAGATTTTTGTTTTCTCAAAAATATGAGAGGAATTCCAACTCTTAGTGTGGGGAGGAAAGACTTAGCAGCAAGATTTATGGAAAACCATCAACGTGGAGTAAAGGAAGATAAGAAAACTGAGAGGAGTGAGGCGGGTGACATGGAAAAGAGGCCAGCGGGATTGAGAAGGATTGGGGATCTTCTTTCCTAAATCCAATATCTAGTTTAGGAAATAAATTAAAGTCAAGGGATTACAGAAAATTTCAGCTAAGGCTGTTAAGCTGAGAAGAAAATTCCCATCCACGTCAAATTCCGGCAGCAATTTGGGGTGCAGGAAACTTATGAAACGGCTCAGTTTTTGGAAGGATTTTGGAGAAATAAAACAAGCAAAACAATTAAGGAGGACGCGGCTTAATTGTGGCTAGATTTTTGGAATTATTTCCAAGTCAGGAGACTGAAATAAGTGGGTAGAAGTGGACGGGACCACTTGGAGAATTGGCTCAAAGAAAGGCTTGATTTGTTTCCAAGAAAAGGAGGTAGCATTAGGAAACTAATTTGATTTTAATCCCATGAGGGGCTGGCGGGATTGAGGAGGGAATTTTATTTCCCAAATCAAATTCCTAGATTAAGAAATTAATTTCAGAAATATGAGAGAGGGAATTTCGGCTAAGTGGAATTGGGGAGATTTAAAATTATTTCCTAAAGCCAAGAGGGGAGATTAGGAAGTAATTAATAAAACAAGCCAATGGGGGCAAGGTTGGGCCGGCGGCATCCAAGGGGAGAGGGGAGGGAATTTGGTGATTTAAGGCTCTTAGATTTGAATTTAGGAGTTATAAAAGTGAGACAATAAATCAGATTTTGAATTTAAATTTCAATTGAATGGATTTAGTAACTTTCCAAAAATAGCATGATAAATTAGGAAAGAAATTTGAATTTCAAATTTTGAACAATTTGAATTTCAAATTAATTCCTAATATCATGCACACCTAATTAGGAAATCCAAGGAGAGAAAGGATGAGGCCGGCAGCTAGGGAGCCCTGGCCGGCAGTTTGTGGTGGATCTTCGGGTGAGGTGGCCGGCAGCTTTTGGTGGAAATGGGGACGACGATGGTGGACGGAGGTAGAGGATGACGCAACAAGAAGGAACCAAAGAAAAACAAAGATAGAAACGAAAGATAGAAAATAAAAACCGTGAGTCTTGGAATCTTCCGAAGACTGACGGGTGATGTTTTGCCCTTCTCCAAGGGACTTCAAATCACGAGCCCGGACCCATCCTGCGACTGATGAAAACTCCGATTTCTTCCCATAGGAATCTCACTGTCGTCCTCTCCAAAGAACACACATGTGAAAACAAATTTTTTTTATCAAATAATCCATCCCCATTACAATATCTTAAGGCCCTATATATAGGCCACAACATAAGAAAATTAAAAATTACAAAAATACCCGTTGGGCCACAACACTCACATAAGCTATCATAGGGATAAAACAGGAAATACATCAAATAAGAACTAAAATGTAGAAAATAACTCATAATTAAAAATTTAAATAATAGCCGTCGATTTACGACGCCTCCTGTGATAGATGCGCCAAATCTTCGTACCGATGTCCGCATCATTCTCCCCAGGTAGGAGAAGACTCGACTCCGTCGAGTTAGCATCACAACTGCCCATGTACAACTCCGGACGGTTATTTGGAAACATGGTTTCTTCCTCCGAAATGGGTAATAAACCCAATGGGCACTTTAGCTCACCAATTTCCTTAACCATAGTCAAGGGATCACCTTCCAAATTGTCGCACTTATGTTCGTCTGCATGAACTTGTTCACTCTCATATATGGCTTCACTAGCAATAGGAGTAATATGGAGTTCTATGGATATCACTTCCAGAGCTTCCTAAACCTTCTCTGTTATAGAAGTGTTAACTGGGTCAGGAGAAACCTTTGCTTCTGTAGGAGTTGTAATTGAACCAACCAAGTCTCTCTCTGCATGACCGAGTTTTCTCCCACCAGGGGAGAATGATGAGGACATCGACAGACACTACAGACATGTTTATTGACGAAGGAATCGCAGATCTACGGTCATGATTCAGCGCCTCTACTTTTGACTCATCTTTCATGATATGTTGTTTAGTTTGATCGTTTTTTTTCATTTTTACCACTCTGGGGAGTTGTCCTACTATTGTAGCCCGGAGGGAAATTTAGTACTTTTCATGTTGTTTAGTATTTTTCGTTTTTCGTTTTTACCCCTTTGGGGAGCTGTCATGTTATTGTAGCCCAGAGGGCAGTTTGGTACTTTTCTTTTGATGAGTGGAGACCTATATAGAGTGATCTCATATGTTGTAATTTCTTTGATGAATGACTAATGAAAATTTGATTTGCTTCTTCTTCTTCTTCTTCTTACATGAGAGCTAGAGAGAAGGGAGAGAGAGCTCGAGGTGAGCAAGCGCAAGACCCACCAGTCGTTGGAAGAGTCCACGGCTCGTGGTAACTTATTCTTCTATCTTTGTTTTTCCCTCATCCTCCTTCCCCTCACCACCCACCGTCTCCTTCCAAGCACATCCCCACCCGTGGCTTAATCCCTCACACCAATTCATCCACTAGCTTCCCCACTTCACGTCCAACCACCATCAAGGCCCACCTCAACCCGACGGCAAAACCTTCTCTTCCCTTTAGCCGCCGGCCATCCTCATGATCCAAGCCGTTATGATGATTTCAATCATCATAATGATTCCTTAATTTAGATCTAGCATTAAAGGAAGGAATTAGTGAGTTTTGAAATTCAATTTTTGAAATTAAAAAAACTTTCCTTATTTGTGAAATCTAAAAAAGGAAAGTTTCCAAATTTGAAATCCAATGAAATTTAATTTGAGGAGGAATCATTATTTTCCCCCCAAATTACCCGAGCTTGTTTGGAAAGAATTTAAATCCTCATAATACCTCCTCCCTTTCTCTCCATGCCGCCGGCCCTACTAGGGATCGTCTCCATTAATGCTTATTATAGGCATTAATCGTAATTAATTTGAAATCAAAATTCAAATTAGTTTCCCTCCAAATTTAATCAAAATCTGATATTAATTTCAGATTTAGATTAAATCCCACCACCACCCTAACCTAACCTAATCTCTTTCAAGCCCTAGCCACCTTCCCCATCTCTTCTAGCCGACCCCACCCCTCTTCATCTTGCTCAAGCCGCCACCCCCTCTCCACCAAACCTTGCTCTCCTTTGTCTACTCCCTCGTGCTCTCTCCTTCTCATGTCAATGATGCATGGCCTATCCTGAGATAGGCCACGGTTTCATCTTCGACGAACAAGGACGGACGAACATTCTCGCATCCCCGTTCTTTGACATACAACTTGGACACGACGAGACCGTTGGAGGATACATAGACCGCATCTAATATCAACTCGTATTATCAATCGAAGAGCACCATCCACCAAGTCGTTGGATCATCATCGGCCATCTGACGTCTCTTCCACCGTCGGCCTCCCTCCCAACAACGAAGGTTCTTGGCGTCGCCACCTTCATGGTAATATCTTTCATCACGTGGCTCGCTATTCTCCACTAAAAGCCCACTAATAATTATGAGAGAAGGTCATCAAGGTGAACCTCTCGTTGTTAAGCGTTAGGTTATGTTATGAGTACCTAGCATCTACTTTTGTCTTGAACTTGGATTGAATTATTTGGTTAATCTCAATTGCATGTCTTTGGCCTAAGCAAGTTAATTACTTTAGATTCATAGTCTTCTTTTATGCGCAAGTAATAAATTTTCATTGGCTAAGTTTTAATCGATTGTTCCTTTTGATTTCGCACGTAACTCCTAGTAGTTTCACATCACCTTTTCTCCTTCATGCACAATTATTCCCGTCAATGTCTTCTACTAGCAAACTCCCGAGCGACGACCTTGCTTCTATGTCGTTGGTCCTGTAAATGCCTTCTTCAAGGAGCTTCAATGCCTGACTTCCTTGCTTCTTCTTCATCAAAGATTTTGAGGATTTAGGTTAGAGTAGAAGAAGAGAAAGAGATGACACAAGATAAAGCATAATCTACATGAGGGAATGCGTGCGAGAGGTCAAGAAGGGTTCTAAATGAAGAGGACCCGCACACTATAGTCGTGGGTACATGCAATATGTGTTTGGCATGACAACAAGAATGGTCGGGGCATGGGTTTCCCACAAAAGTCTTGTTGCTAATGCAAATTGAAATCATTAACTCTCGTGCAAGAAAATTTTTTGAAATTATCCCGCATAGCGACCCAAGCAATATAGGATTTTGTCTAGCTATATCTAGTTGTCCAAGACACATTGACATGGTCCATTTCGCACAATGTTGTTTGAGCAACTTAAATTTTTTGTCCAGTCATTTTATAGTGATAACATGCGGCATCATGTTTGTTGTATTACATAATAACAACAACAATCGAAAGGCAAAAATAGTAACAATTTTCAATGTGACAATAATTCTTAACCTCAATTATGCTGGCATGTAATTCAATGGCCAAGTTAAAAACTTGTAGTAATTAGCCAAAACTAATAAAATACTCAATAGTACTAAAATAGGAGCCATCATAATAGAAACATTTTATACAAAAAGAACAAAAGGAAAACAAAATATGTATGGAGAGCAATGCATAAGCCATCATAATAGGAACATTTTAGACAAAATGAACTAACAAAAATAAAAATATGTGATGGAGAGCAATGCATAAGAATGAATGAGTATTGCATATGTTTTTCACTCTAGGTAATGCAAGTTTTATGCACAACTTCTTGTTATGTTAATTTCGATTTACTCATTTTCCTTCCAAATAATTTTATCTTCACAGCTAATTAGTGCATCTTCTATCTCACTTGCCAATCTACAAATTACATGTCTATAACATTGTCCTACACGATCTCTCCAACATAACTATTTCTCAACCTGCCCTTTAAACTTTTACACATTCCCCGTGCACAATCATCATTCCACAGTCGGTTGCTAGTAACGCCATTTTTACTGACAACATGCTACTAACAAAAATTCTAAGACGTTTTCTTACAACCTTTTCCAATTTTCATGATATTCTAACAACATATAATACCCTAGAGTCACTTTTAAAATTCCACCAACCAAATTTGACTTCATAAGGTACAAACAAAAAATTTTCACATAAATATGGTCATAAAAGCATTAATTAAATTAACTAAAAAGTTATATGAAAATATGTGAAATTGACACAACATAAACGTGATGGAACTTAGTTTGTAATTTTCGGAATCCAGGAAAAACAGCCCAAAAACGGTGGAAAAATTACCAATAGTGTCTCTCCTTTTGCACCCACAGCAAGGCGGAGAAGCCTTTACAAACACTCTTTTCACCACTACCCCATGCGGCAGAGAACCGTCGTCTTCTTACACTTTCCCTAGTATTGGCAGAGAATCGTTGTCCTTTTACACTCTCCTAGTGTGGGCAGAGAACCCTTCGTCTTTTCACACTCTCCTAGTGTTGGCAGAGAACCCTTCGTCCTTTCACACTCTCCTAGTGTAGGCACAGAACCTTTCGTCTTTTTACACTATCCAAGTGTCAGAAGAGAACCGGATCTCCTTAACAGATTTCTTCCCAAGTAATCTAGAAGGAAGAAAGAAAAAAGAGTGAAGTAATCTCAAATGACAAGTAGGAAATCTTACCTTTGAACATAATGCAAAGCCTTCAAACTCCAGTGGTAGAAATCCTTCTTTGATTGCTCTCCTTTGAACACTATCTCCTTTACTCTTCTTCCAATAGGCACGAAGATCAATGAGCAAAAAGATGGGTGGCAGTCTAATTTGAACTATATATACAAAAGACAAGAAAAACTGCCCAAAGATTGCAAGTTTTCAATTCTGTATGCAGTGGATCATCCCGTACGATCGTGGATCATCCTGGACGATTTTACTTAAAGTGTCAGAAATGATCTTAATGTATATTGGTACAAACTATGTTCGTACTCGCTCATCGTCCCGTACGAACTAGGTTCGTCCGATACGAAACGGTTATTACATAGATCGGTTCCCAAAATTCTACAGGACGTAACCAACTGACGTAAGTCGGTTCAGTTCATCCTGGGACGAACAGGTTTCGTCTTGGGATGATGTTATACAGAGAGTTTTGTCCTGGGATGAAAATTTATTTTGTCCTGTACGATCTCATATAGAGAGTTTCGTCCAGAGATGAAGGTTCATTTCATCCTGTACAATCTCATACAGAGAGCTTCGTCCGTGGATGAAAATTTATTTCGTCCTGTACGATTTCATACAGAGAGCTCCGTCCAAGTACAAACCATATTTTTTGTCTGGACGAACAGTGCAAGGTGAGAATCCTGAGAGGTCATCCCGGGATGAATATAAAATTCATCCTGGATGATTAGGACTTAGAAAATTTTCTCCCTACCTGTTCAATCCATTGCTCATCCGAGGGGTTAATTGACATGATAATCCCGTACGAACAAGGTTCATCCCGTACGAACCAGGTTTGTCCTGTACGATCAGTTCACAAAAATTATCCCCTATGAGTGTGTGTTGTGATTTTTCACTCAATTACAATCACTCTCCCTCTCATTTCAAAACTTATAATATACAAATGAATAATTTGAAGTCTTCATCGCTTGGAGTTGATTTTCCTGAATTGTTAGTACACACTAGAGCAAAAATAAATATTCCAAAAAGTGTTAGGAGATATATAAAACAATAATATTTGAAATCATCAAAATAATACAAGTTGCAAGAATATAAAACATGCAAATAGCAACTCTCTCTACAAGATCATCCATGACGATTTGATCATCCAATCAAGTCATAATTGCTTTCCTAAATTGCCAAATTAATTTTGGAAAAAATTGTCCTGGATCATCCTGGATGATATTTTATAGTCCTGGACGATGTCCAAAAATAAGTAATTCCTAAATAGATCTGGCGGCAGATTCTTTCTATTTTGAGCCTATCATCCTGGCCGATACAAAATTGTCCATGATGATGTTTTTGCATAATGACGACTGCTTTAATGAGGATGCCCTAATTAGGGTTTTTGCATTTGAACCGATCGTCCAGGACGATATAAATATCATCCTGGACGATGTTACCAAAAATAGTAAACATTAGGGAACAGTCAGAGAATCTTCAAAGTTACAAAGCATTAGGAGCCACACCACATACAATAGACTCAAGAAAGGAAAAGGGTTATAATTTGACTCGGACCTAGTCTACCCAATCCTGAACTGGTTCTAAATTACAAATTATCTTGTGAACCTGCAATGTCAGTAAATGAGGCAGTTGTACAGAAATAAGAGTATTTACAATAAGAGTGTTTGCTATCATCAAAATCATAATCCATGAAAATAGTTCCACAACACTTATGAACTAGTTCCAAGGCTAACCAAGAGGGGGAGGGGGGTAAATTGGTATTTTAAAAAATCTTTCAATCCAAACACAATCTTAAAATAAAGACCAAGATTCACCACAGAAATCAAAGCATGGAAAATAAATTCAAAACCAGTAATAAAGAACATAGAAATTTATAGTGGTTCGATTAACATGACCTATATCCACCCCCTAGAGACAAATTTTCCACCAATTTTCATAGTACACTAAACTCAGTGTCTCTCCTTCTTGCCCCTCAATAAGGCAGAGAAGCCTTTACAAACCTCCTTTCCACCAACCTAGGTGAGGCAGAAAACCCAACTCCTTTTTCTTCCTCCTGAAGAAGGCAGAGAACCTTGATCAGATACTAAAGTTTAACTCTCTAGAACCCCCAAGAAATTAAGGATAATGACTGGAGAAGAGGATAATGGATCCTAGCCTGGATCAACCTTCATGAACTCCCTCACAAATGCCCCCTCATAAGGTCCTCTTTATCTCTCCCTTGCTCTCGCTCTCCTCTTGGCTTTCTCAGGTTAGAATAGTAGCAAAAGATGAGCTCTTAGGTAGAATAAGAGCTCTTAAATAGAAGAGTTTCAAAATAGCTCTTATTTTATACAAATCAACTTTATCATCCATGCTGATATGGATACCATCCTGGATGAATAGCATAAATATAGCTTAATCTACCTGGACAGTTTGGGATAATTAGAAGGTTTTTATTCATATAATTTAGGCTGATAATATATCATACTGTATAATTAGTACAAATCTAAGAATATCATTTTGACAATCGTACTGAATGGATGTTTGGATGATATAAAATAGCTTGATTATCTAGGCTGATCTCACGATTTTCCCGGACGAGTAGTTCAAATCTATGAAAATTATCAAGAGCATCGCCCTGAATAGAAGATGGCCAATGTCAATCGTCCAAGTGATCGTCCCGGATAATCCTATAATCGTTCAGGATGATGTGATCGTGCAATTAAACTGTAATTTTTTTCCTTAATTAATAGATTAAATTAGACATAATTATGCTTCATCGACCAGGATGATGTCTTGGATGATGTCCAAAAATAAAGAATACCTAAATAGATCTGGTAACTGATTCTTTCAGATTTGAGCCTATCGTCCCAGCAAATACGAATATCATCCAGAATAATGTGCTTAATGATGATTGCCTTAACCAGGATACCCTAATTAGGGTTTCTTTTTTTGAATAGATCGTCAAGGACGATTTAGGGATCATCCTGGACGATGTTACAAAAAATAGAAAACTCTATAGAACAGTCAGAAATTCTTCCAAAGTGTGTGTTCAAGGTTACTTAACATTAGGAACCACTTCTTTTATAATAGACTTAAGAAAGGGAAAAATTTTCAATTTACTCAGACCTAGTCTACCCAATCTTGAGCTAGTTCAAATTGTAGTCTTGATCTAATAGACCTAAAATATTAGTAGGCAAGGCAGTCGTAGAGAAATAAAAGTGTTTGCTATCATCAAAATTCTATTTCTTGAAATTAGATACACAACAACTTTGGTGTTCATCAAGTCAAACTTACCCCGACATATCCTACTAATATTATGCATCTTGTTGATTTAGATGAGTTTGAATTTGATTAAAGTGCTGATTAAAATGACTCTCTTGTCAGACAAAGCACTAGACCATCTCTTGAAAGTCATGTCCATGAGTAGGCGCAGGTGCAAGTGCGGGAGCTCGTGTAGGTGCTGGTGCTCCCCCTTCTCTCTCAGAAACCTCACTTATATTATCACCTTTAAAAAGTGCTTGAAACAAGGCATCAGTGAAGTAGATACTCAATTAAAGTAGAGGATTAGGTTGAAGAAGATTGTACTTCTTCTCAAGGATATCGGTCACTAGGTGTCCTAAAGCATTTTTCTTCCTCTTATGTGAGACATGACTAATTTCAAAAATGCCATGAATATAGTCAATAATAAGTTAGGCTTCATCTATAGATTAACCAGTTATAATAAGGTAAGTAACAGTGGACAGAAGAGGAGTAATGTTAATGCAGTCACAAGTTTTAGGAATAATAGAGGTTCTAAGGACATGCAGAATGAATCTTGCATTTTGGTTTAAAGAATAGACCCTAGGCAAATGACATACTTGTTCAATCTCTCTAATAATTTTGTTTATTTCAGTCCAGACAAAATCAGATGTAGAAGTCAATGTGTGGGCTCTAACTCCTTGAGTTCTTAAACTCAAAAAGTTTCCCAATATTTCCTTAGATATTTTTACCCTCTTTTTAAAAACAAAAGATCTGATCCTACTCTCATCCTCACTAAATGACATGTTTGCGAAAAAGTAGTGAAATGTTTCTTTGTTATAGGCATGAATTAAGGTAAAGATAAAAGCAAATTGAGTGGTAGTGAAAAGAGGCATCACTTGAAAGTGAATATCCTCTTGAAGCAGGATTCTAAAGGGAGTCATCTTGGTAGAAACAAACCTAAGAAAAGAATCCTCATTAGCCCTGGATAGAAAGTTGTCATCTCCATCCCTAGAAGGCGGTCCCTCAGTGAGTCTACCCCTCTTGCTTGAACTAGCCATTGCTAAGTTGAGAAGGAATGGAAGAGGTTATTGAAGTGAATGAAAATGAATTCTAAAGCCCTCTTATTTAAAGTAAAATAATTTTTCATACATATGAAAAAGGGTTCATACTATATGATTGATGGTTCATACATGATGAAATAAATTCTAGAGAGAGAAAGAACTTTCATTTTTTCAAATTTTGTGCCCTCAATTCTATTTCTCCACAGATGACGGTGGAGGGCCGCCGTCCTCCACCCGCCGACACCACTGATGGTCATAGGATTTCATCCAATAATGTTCATATTCTTCCTTGTCCAAACAATGGGTCATCTCCTCCTATTTTTGGCGATACAAGAATGATGTTTGATCCAAAGTCTAAAGAAAGGAACAAGTTTTCTGGTGCACTAGTTATAAATGAAGGAGGTTATTTTTTAGCAAAAAAGCCTACCGGAGTATTCGGGGAAGGGCAAAGAGGTGATCAAGGAAGTCTCAGATGAAGCCATCAATTTATCTGTTATTCAGAAGGGTATGAAAATTCTGCATCATTCATCCTCTGATGAATCTAAAGTTATTACCAATTATGATAGAGTCCCATCAAATGCTGTGACGATCGAGGTTCCTGGTGAAGATTATGCCCATGTTTCAGAAAAAATTATGTTGACAAACTTCTAGTTTTAGCAAATTCGGTCGTAGCGCAAGTGGTTTCTTGAAACTGCAGCAAGGATCAAAGATTGGAAGGTGATTCAAATAAAGTTCGGGAATGCATCTTCGTAGTATTGGTCAATTGCAGTAAGGAACATATTACTGAAGGTCCTTTCCAATCTACTAAACCGACCACTAATGCCTCGAGTAAGAAATCAAATTTCAAAGTTATTGATTTTGATAATGGAGATTGCTCAAATGTGAATGGAGTTGTTATGCTTAATAAGTAAAAAGAGTTAGACAATACTAACAGATTGAAGAAGTCATTGGTAGTGAAGGTTTTTGGAGAATTTGTTCCTTACAATTTGATAGGGATGGAGCTAAGGAGACAATGGTCTTAGTTTGGCAAATTTCACATGACTCTACTTGGAGGAGGTTGGGTCTTATGTGCTTTTGAAGACCCCAAGGCGCTTGGTATGTGAATGGGAATATCATTGGATTAGATAGATGGTCTCCATCATTTCAGTCTAATTCTCTTAAAGGTTTAACGTCTCTTGTGTGGGTCAGGATGCCGAACCTCCCATTACAATGTTAGGATGAAATGAATGTATGCAGAATCGCTTCAACGATTGGAAAACCATTTCTTGTTGATGAAAACATGTTTCAATGGGGGAGAAGGGATTTTTCCAGAATCTGTATGAAGATCAAACTTGAGAACAAGTTGCCTTTGGGAGCTTGGGTGGAAGGAGCAACCAAAAAATTCCACCAAAAATTTGAGTATGAAAAGATCTCAGATTTTTGTTTCAGGTGTGGCAAAGTGGGGCATATGAAGAATAGATGTTCTGAATCTGTGACTAACAATAAACTTGATTCTTTTAAAACTAAACCAATAAATATGGGAGTATCTACATTAGAAAAGTCTATCTCGGAGACAAGAAATACGAATGAAGGAGAAGTATTGAATGAAAAAGAATCTTATGGTCCTTGGATTCATGTTAATTATGGAAGGAAAAAATTCAGAAACATGAAGTTCAAAAATTCATGGGTAAGACCAGGTTATAAGGAGTCTAAAGATAAAGAAAATTATGAAGCAAAGCAAGTCATGGAGGAAACAGAAAATGGTGCAAGGAATCGAATTAAAGATAACATGAGGGAAAATAGCTCTCAGGCAGAAGTTCTGGAACAACAAATCATTAAAGATGCTCAAAGTAAAATATATGATGGAAATGTGGAAAATAGAGTTGCTGCTATCAACTCTTTAGGTATTTTTAGTATGACCAATAAATATGATGTGTTAAATCATATTTTTGAAGATAAGGATCATATGAGCATTGAGGAGGAGAATTTGGTTGAAGTTCTAGGTATTTTAAGAAAATAAAGTAGTTGAAAAAGAGGTACAAAGTGAAATTACAGCTCAATTGTACAACTCAAGAGATAATTAAGCTACTGCATAGAGAAAAGGTTTGAAGCAACTGAAAGGTTTAGGGTCAATCAATTCGGTCTCAAGGAATAGGATGAGAGAAATTGACATGAAGGAAAATTTGGGGAACTATTTCCCCATTAAACAATGAATACATCAATTAGATTCTGGAATTGTAGGGGAGAAAAGAAAAGGAAGTCTTCCCTATATTTAAAGGAGTTTACTATGAAATATGGGGTGTTCTTTATTGGGTTACTTGAAACTAAACTAGTTTCTATTGACAGGAAAGATGTGGATCAGTTGAAAGGTATGGAGCGGGATTTTTTTTACGTCCCTGCGGAAGTATTATCTGGCGGCATCATGCTGTTATGAAAAAAAAAACATGGCTTCATTTAAGGTATTGGAGTCTTCTTCACAATTTATGGTAGGTGAATTGGAGGTTCTCAACAAAGGGAAGTGGATTATTGCATCAGTTTATGGAAGTTGAGACCCTTATTGTAGAAGGTCTCTTTGGGAAAGGCTGGAACATCATGCATCCAAAGAAGCCCTATAATAATGGGTGGAGATTTTAATTGTTTACTATCTAGGGAAGAGAAGAAAGGAGGAAGGGAGTTTGTTTACTCTCTTGGACCTAGGGAGATGAAATCCTTCATTACATGTAAGTATTTACATGAAGTTCAAAGCATTGGTCCTAAATTCACATGGTGTAACAACAAGAAGGGAGCTGGAAGAATACTTGAAAAACTGGATAGATTTCTTATCAATTCAACATCTTTGAACACATCCCACTGGATGGTAGTGAGACATCTAGCAAGAATAGCATCGGATCACAGCCCAATATTATTGAACCTTTTGGAGTTCAATAAAGCAAGTAAAAAGCTGATCAAGTTTGAAGAGGTGTGGGCTTCATATGCAGCCTCTATGACCGTGGTTGAGAAGGCTTGGGAGAGAAAGTCTTGTTGCAGTCTTTCACAAAATTTGAATAAAAAAATGAGGAGAGCTTTAAAAGCTATATTTTATTGTAGCAAAGCCAAGCATACGGAGCTAAATCAGCTGAAAGAAGAATTGAATGAACAAATCCCGAAATTGTAAATAAAGGAATATGAAATTGGATTTCTTAATGAGGAGGATTCTTGGCTACTCAAGATGAAGATGGATAATCTGAATTGTACCTTAGCTTGGCTTGGCACTTGGTGGAGGCAGCGAGCCAAAATTAAATGGCTTAAGGAAGGGGACTTAAATTCTAGATTCTTTCATGCTTATGCCAGCTCTAGAAGAAACTTGAATTTTATTCATAAAATAAAGGATGAGAATGGAATGATTATCGAAGAACAAAGTAAAGTGGAACAAGTTCTTAATAACTTTTTCAAAGAGAAGTGGAAAGAAAGAAATTGCTCATTAGTGGATTGGCCAGGACCTTGGAATGTATTAAAATCTAAAAAATCTTTGGTTCTCAATAAAGACTACATGGTGGAAGACATGGAGAAAGTGATCCAAGAGCTGGGTCCAGACATTGCTCCAAGCATAGATGGGATTTCATACTCTTTCTTCAAGGCATATTGGTCTATTATAAAGAAAGATCTATGGAATGCTATAGATCATTTCTTCAAAAATGGTATGATGTGCAAGGAGTGGAATGAAATAATTATTGTGCTGATTCCAAAGGTAAGAAATCCCCTTTCTCCTTCTAATTATAGACTGATCAGTTTATGCAATTCAGTTTATAAAATAGCTGCAAAGATGATCTTGAATAGATTATTGCTAGTGATCCACAAACTGATTTTAGTAGAACAAGTTACATTTTTTAAAGGTAGATCTCCTTTAGATAATGTTTTGGTAGCTCATGAAGTCTTTCACAAGTTTAGAGTTTCCAAACCTCCCAAAGGGTTGGTATCTTTTAAAATAGACATGGAACAAGCCTATGATTCTATGGGTTGGCCTACTTTATGTAAAGCTTCGGAGTATTATGGTTTTCCTACTAATTTTTCAAATCTTGTCTTGGATTGTGTTTTTTGCCCTTTCTTTTCTTTATCTATTAATCAAAATCTTTCTAATTGGATTGAAGCAAAGAGTGGTTTTTGACAAGGGTGTCTGTTGTCTCCATTCTTGTTCATACTATGTGCTCAACTATTATCCAATGCATTCTATCAAAAGAAGGATTCTATTGGCATTAAAACTACATCTAACGGGCCTTTGATTTCCCATTTACTCTATGCCGACGACATTATCATTTTCGCAGATGCTAGTATGAAAATGGTCAAGGAAGGTAAAAACACAATCAAGGACTTTTGTGGATGGACGGGCCAAAGTGTTAATCCAAATAAATAAGGAATTCTCTTTGGAAAATCTGTCAAAAAAAGGAGAAGGAAGATTGTTAAAGTCGTGGAACAGAAGGAAATAAAAGAATTTTCATATATGGGCATTAAAATGGCATTAAGAAGACTTATCAAAGCAGATTTTTAGTTTATGTTGGTCAAAGTTCAGAACATGTTAAATGTATGGGGAGGAAAATTTATCTCCATGGCTGGAAGACTGACGTTGGTTCAATCAGTGCTTTTGTCACTTCCAACTTTCCACTCATCTCTTTCTTTGGTCCCTAAAAGTATTCTATATGAAATTGACAAAATGTGTAGATGCTTTATATAGAGAAAGAATCAAGGAAGGGACGGAATTCACTATGTTAGTTGGGACACAATTTGCAAACCGAAAATTATAGGGGGACGTGGGCTGATTCCATGTTCTAAAAAAGTTGGACCATTAAGAGCAAAATTGGCTTGGAAATATTCTCAAGATAAAGAGTCTTTGGTACATAAAAACCTTTTTCCAAAATATGGAAATTATACAGAATTCCAGTCTTCGGACATCCACGGTTCATCAGCTTGGAAAATCATAAGAAGTGGAGAAAAATCATTAAATTCCATTATCAAATGGTGAATTGTAAATGATAAATCAGTTAATATCTTCATAGATAAATGGTTATTTGAAACAATCTTAGACAAATGGCCTACATATGTGAAGGTAATGGAATGTTGTGAAAATACGGTGGATAGCTTGATAATTAACGGCAGCTGGAATTCTGAGAAATTGAATGAATTCTGTGGTCCAGATCTTGTTAACTTTATTACTGGCATACAGATTTTGAGTGATGAAGATGAAGACAAATTGGAATTAATTCATATGGTTCCAGGTAAAAAAATTATTGCTATGGCCACTGAGGTCTTTGAAGATCATCATTCTACTTCAAACGATTGGGACTGGCTGAAAAAAGTTCATCTTAGCTCCAAAGTGGAAAATTTCTAGTGGAGAATTCTACATAAAGCTATTCTTACAAACCAATATTTATGACATAGAAGATTACATAACATAGATTCCTTCCCATGGGGATGTGAAGAGACGGAGGATATTGAACATTTAGTTACCAAATGCCTAAAATTAAGAGAAGTAATTCAGATCTTAAGCAAATGGGGCATTCATTTTACAAATTTCAACTCGTTCGAAAACTATAGGTCATGGCTTAAGAGCAAAAACCTGTGGTTAATTGGCCTCTATTATAACATGATTTATCTTTTATGGAGAGCTAGAAATGAACTACTTCACGAGGCCAAAAGGTCTAGCTCTTGGATGATAGCTACTAATGCAATAGGTTATGTAGCTATTTCTCAACATTCTAATAGTATGAGCTCAGGTATAAGGGATGTCAACCAACCTATTAGGTTGATTGATAATATTTGGCATCCTCCTCCACCCGATTGGTTGAAGGTGAACTTTGATGCTGCACTTTGTTCTTCCTACAAGGACGAAATCGGTGGTGTAATGCGAGACCATAGAGGAAGATTTTTAATGGCATTCGGTAAAAAACTTAATCATTGTGATATCTCTTACTTGGAACTTCAAGCTATTCTTTCCTTCAAAGAAGTCACTGGAAATTGGATGTATGCTTACAAGGGAATTATCATTGAAGGTGATAATCAAAACGTCATCAATTTCATTCAAGGAGCCATGAAAAAAGGTACTAATGTTTTGGGTGACTTGCCTTTTATTAAAGACTTTAATTATGTTATTTTCAATTGTGTAAGTAGAGAATGCAATAAGTTAGCATACCTTTATGCTAACTTTGCTATAGTTAGTTCTTTCAATTGGGAAGATTAAGATTCCTCCCACTTTCACTAAAGTTTTAAAGGAGGAATCAAACATCTTTAGTTTGTAATTAGTTTTCTTTTATCTATTAAGCATCTTTGCTTTTTTTTCAAAAAAAAGAATGAATACATTCAAAATGAATTAACTTTTCGTAATCACAGAAGTTATGAGGCATCTTTTCATATAGGCTTTTTGACCAGATGATCATACAGACGAACAGGTGTTCATCCGAGATGATCGATTATTTAAGATTGTTTAATGATGGTTAGATTCATCCCCCATATCGAATGACACATGGTTCATATGTACAAACTACAGGTTCATCCGTACGATCAACTATAATAACTTATTCTGCCCGTATAACCATCTACATGCATACAGATAAAGTAATAAAATTGTTCGGGATGATATAAATATCATACAGTATGATATGGATTGGAAAATTAAAACTTTATGCCATCAGTTCAAAAGAATGATCGACATGCTACAGAATTCGTACATGACAAAAATAATTTAGTACAGTACGATTAGAACGCTTATAAAATTTACACAATTGATCAGAAACAAAAAAATTGATGTGAAAATAACATGTCCAAAATACACAAAAATAAAAATAAAAAATAAGAAAATAGAAAATTAAAAACAAAACTGAAAAATAAAAACAAACAAATACACATATCAAGTTTACATAAAATTTTAATTAAGCATTAAGATCAATCACACCAAGCCTTGTTCTTAATGTGCTAAATGTATCAAAGGTTAATGGTTTTGAAAAATATCTTCAAGTTGATTTTTAGTAGAAATATGATTCAATTCAATTTCTCCTTTGGATACATGATCCCTTATGAAATGAGGACTTATGTCTATATGTTTTGTTCTAAAATGTTAAATATGATTTTTTGAAATATAAATGGCACTAGTGTTATCACAATAAAATGGAATTGTGCCGATTACAAATCCTAAGTCAATCAACTATTGTTTCAACCAAATAACTTATGCCACACAACATCTTGAGACAATGTATTCATCTTCAGCAGTAGATAGGGCTACATAATTCTATTTTCTACTGGACCAAGAAACTAAAGAATTTCCTATAAATTGATAAGTTTTAGAAGTACACTTTCTATCAACCCTATAACCTGCAAAGTTTGAATCTGAATATCTAATTATTTCAAATGAAGAGATAAACTTAGGATATCAAATCCCTAAATTTTGAGTTCCCAATAGATATCTCAAAATCCTTTTTACTGCTGTTAAATATATATTTTTTGGATTTGATTAAAATCTAGCACACAAACAAACACTAAACATATTATTGGGTCTACTAGCAGTCAAGTAAAGCAAAGATTCAATTATTCCCCTAAATTTTTTTATCAATAGATTTCCCCTTTGGGTCCCTATCCAATTGAACTGAGGAACTCATAGGTGTACTAACAGGTTTAGCATTATTCATTTCATACTTTTTGAGGATGTCCTTAACATACATCGACTGACTAAGAAATATTCCTTCCTCAATTTGCTTAATAATAAAACCTAAAAAGTAACTAAGATTTCTCATTAAACTCATCTCAACTACTCATTGTTCTAGAAAAAATCATCACAAAGAATTTTATTTGTAGATCCAAAGATGATATCATCAACATAAATTTATGTAATAAGTATATCGTTTCCTAATTTCTTCAAAAAGGGAGTGGTGTCCACACTTCTATTTTCAAAAGTTCTCTCAAGTAGGAAAGTGCTTAACCTCTCATACTAAGCCCTAGGTGTCTATTTCAATCCATACAATACATTTTTTTATTTCAAAACATGATTTGGGTATTTAAAATTTTCAAAACTTAGAGGTTATTCAACATAAACACCCTCTTAAATCTCCCCATTTAAAAAGACACTTTTAACATCCATTTGAAATAATTTGAATCCTCTAAAATAGGCAAAAACTAACAAAATCTTAATTGCTTCAAGTCTCACTCAGGGTCAAAAAGTCTTCTCAAAATCAATCCCTTCAATCTGATTATACCCATTAGCCACCAATCTAGCCTTATTTCTAACAACAACTCTTGAGTAGTTCATTTTGTTTTTAAATTCCCACTTAGTTCCAACTATACTTTGATCCTTTGGCCTTGAAATTAATTCCCAAACATTATTTCTCACAAATTGGTTTAATTCTTATAGCATTGTCAAAATCCAAAATTCATCCAAAAGTGCTTGATTTATATTTATGGATTCTATCTTTGAAATAAAGGTAGAATGATTGACTTCTTTGCTTAGTCCATGCCTATTCCTAACACCCTCACTATGTTCATCTAAAATCAATTCCTTAGGGTGGTTTTTAGAAAATCTTAAATCTCTAGGCAACAGATTTTTTAACTCCAAATTGTCTTCCAAATTAACTTTCTCAATCTTTTGGGGGTTATTTTCTATTTCATCCTCTTCCAAATTTGGCTCTTCCAAATTTCCAGATTCATCAAATATAATATGTGTGGTCTCCTCAATTATTAAAGTTCTTTTGTTAAATACTCTATAAGATTTTTCAATACTAGAGTATCCAAGAAAATTTCATCATCTAATTTTATATCAAATTTTCTTAAGGAAGATTTTTTATTATTATGTATAGACACCTTACATCAAAAAATATGCAAATGTGACAAATTAGGTATTCTGCCCTTAAGAAGCTCATATGGCATTTTATTTAAATTTGATCTGATGTTCACCCTATTCAAAGCATAACATGCAATGTTAATCGCTTTAGCCCAAAATTATTTAAGAAGGGAATATTCTGCCAACTTGGCTCGAGCAGCTTCAATTAATTTTCTATTCTTTCTTTTGAATACCCCATTCTACTGAAGGATTCTAGGTGTAAAAAATTATGATCAATTACTTTTTCTTTACAAAAATCCTCAAACTTTTCATTTTCAAATTCACCGCTGTGATCACTTTGGATTGTTAAAATCTCACATCCTTGTTTCCTCTGAATCCAAGTCGACAAATCTCTAAACTCTTCAAATGATTCTCACTTATGATATAAGAATTTAACCCAAGTGAATCTAGAAAAATCATCTACAATCATAAATCCATATACCTTCCCTCCTAGACTTATAATTCCAACCGGTCAAAAAAGATTCATATGTAAAATTTCCAAAGGTTTACTAGGTCTAAGATCCTTATTGGACTAAAATGAGAACTTCACCTATTTTCCTAATTAACATGCATCATAAAGGTGATTCTTAGTAAAATCTAGTTTTGGTATACCTCTCAATAATTCTTTTTGGGTAATTTTCCTAAGGTTTTTCATGCTAGAGTGATAAAGTCTCCTATACCATAACCATGATTCATCAAAAATAGTTTTCAAGCAAAAAGCATTAGGAGTTTTGATACAATTTAAATCCACGTATAAATATTATTTACCCTTAATCTATGCAAAACATCATTACCATTTAGGATTAATATGCAGCTAGTAGGAAAAAACTTTTACACCATATCCTTTATCACATAGTTGGCTAATACTTAATAGATTATGCTTTAACCCTTCTACAATTAGCATATTTTTAATGAAAAAATTTTGCAAGTTTCAAATCATACCTGATCTAACCACTTTTCTAATGATGTTATCTCCTGGTGTAACCCTGCCTCCACTTCTGGCTTCCAGCAATATAAATTACTTTGTGTCTCCAGTTATATGCTTTAGGTAACTGCTATCCAGGTACCAAATGCTCTCACAAGGTCTTGTATCAGAGCGTGCCTACAAAACTATCAAATGTTAGACTTGGGAACCCAAACAAGTTTGGGTTCTCCTTTTGGCATTTTAAGAACACATGCATGTATGATATGACTTGAGTTATGCATCTTAGATTTCCATACTAAATGAGTTTTCCTATCCAAAGTATAAGTGTTTGCTATATGTCCAAACATACCACAAGAATAATATTTTATTCCAGGAAATGGATTTCTCAATCTTTTATAATTACTCTGTCTCTTCCTGGGTTATAAAAATTTTAGAAATAAAATAGGATTAGTAAAATCTTCAAGTGTTGGAGGTTTCCTAGTTTCCTCAAGAGTTTGCACTTTCAATTTTAAAAATATGTTCAAATCTTTTAACACATTCTTACTATAATTCAAATAATACTCTCTATTCTCTTATTCATCCTTCAAATCCTTAAATTATTTTTCCAATTAAGAATAGGATGGTTTTAAAATATCATTCTTCTTATTCAAGTCATAAAATTCATCAAGTGAGCTCATGTGGTTATTATCTATCAATACATAATAATTCTTAAGGATTTCATGTTCTCTTTATAATTCTTAAAAATTCTAAATTTAGACTAGCATGCAATTTCTTTAGCTTTTTATATGCATCATGAATTCTTTCATAAACTTCTAATAGTTCAGCATAGGTTAAATCATATACCTCTTCTTGATCTGACTGATTAAGATTATCGGCCATTAAGCATAAGTTGGTGACTTCCTCCTCCTTTTCTGTTTCTGATGAATCCGAAGCTGAGTCTGCCCAGAAAGCTCTTTGGAATCTCTTCTTGCCCTTTTTCACATTTACTTTCTCCTCTACCTTCTCCTTGCTAGGAGTGGCTTTTAGGTTTGGGTAATCCAATTTTATGTGTCTAAGTTTCCTGCATTCATAGCAACTTACATCATTAGAAACCTTAACATTCTTATTAAACTTACCTCTGTTCTACTGTTGGTGTCTCCTCTGCTTCCTTTTAAGAAAGCTCCTGAATTATCTAGTCATCAGGGCAATGTCATCCTTATCCTCAGGTTATGATAGATCACTCCCTAACTCCTCCACTTTCAGTGCAATGTTCTTCTCCTTTTGCTGTTCACCTGCATCAATCTTCCTTTGACTCACTCCTTGCTCGTAGGCAATTAGCGAACTAATAAGATTATCAAAAGAGTAAATATTAAAATCTTTAGACTCTATAATTGCAGTTATTTTAGCATCATATGAAGTAGATAAAAAATAAAGAATTTTATTAACTATTTTAGCATGCGTTAGTTCCCTACCTAATGCATGCAAAGAAGTGACTATCTGAGTGAATTTTGTGTACATGTCAGAAATATATTCATTGGATTTCATATGAAACAATTCATAGTCATATAACAAGATGTTTAATCTAGATTATTTTACTTCATTAGTCCCTTCGTAAGTAATACAAAGTCTATCCCATATGTCCTTTTCACTTTTGTAAGTGGAAACCCGCATATAGCCTTCTGACTTAAGTTCACAAAATAAATTATTTAAACATTTTACAATAAGTTATGCTAAGTCACGTTCTTCTATAGTCCAATCTGCAAAGGGTGCCTAAACTCTAATACCATCAACTAATTTAGTTGGTTTTATATATCTTTATTGAACTAAGATCCAAATATGATAATCTAATGACTATAAAAATGTAGACATGCATATTTTCCAAAAATCAAAAGGAATGTTATCAGATAAACGAGGTCTAGTGATCGAATACCCTTCATGTATTTTCTAGTTTCCAAAAGTAGCCATCTAGTTTATTAAAAAGTGGTATAAACTTAGGATTTTGAAACAAAGCTGAAATACCACTTATTGAATCTTAAATCGGTTTTTAAACCTAAGCTTATGTCCCAAGGCTAACAAAGAGGGGGGTGAATTGGTAATTTTAAAATTACTCTTAGATTTTAAAATTTGAAATCGATTGATTCAAAAAGAAAGTTAATTAAAGTTTCATAAATAAAACTTTTCAACCACAGAATTAAAAACTTGTAGTAAGTAAGTAGTGGAAATTAAAATGATATAAAGATTTATAGTGGTTCGGTCAAACACAACCTACATCCACTCCCTGAAGACTCACTCTTTAGGTATTACACTATTAATAAAATGATTCTCCTTTTGCCCCCACAGTATGGCAGAGAAGCCTTTACAAAACTCTCTTCCATCTGTCCCCAGTGCGGTAAAGAACCATTGTCCTTTCACACCCTCCAAGTGTAGGCAGAGAACATTCATCCCTTTACACCCTCCAACTATAGGCAAAATACCTTTGACTATTCACACTCTCCAAGTGTCCATAGAGAACCGTCATCCTTTCACACCCTCCAAGTGTTGTTAAAGAACCATGGACTATTCACACTCTCCAAGTGTTGGTAGAGAACCGAATCTTCTTCAAAGATCTCCTCATGAGTAATCTAGAAAGATAAGAGGAAGAGTGAAAAATATAAATTACATAGAGATCCTTATATTTGAGTAACTTTGTGAACCCTTCACACTCCACTAGCAAGAAATCTCTCTCAAACACTCTCTCACACTCTCTCCTTTAATTGCTCCTGAAAAATCATCAAGTAAAGATTTTTACGTCAGTTTATAACTGACCTTTTATATAAAAGACACAAAAAACCATCCAGAAAACTAAATTTTTTAATTTTGAGTGTACATGATCATACAGTACGATCAGGTTTCATATGTATAAATAGTTCAAATACTATTACATATGAACCTATTATGATTCATTATGAAATCATTTAATACCTGCTCATCATCCGGTACGAACTAAGTTCATCCAGGATGAATAGTTAGAAATTTTCAAAATTCGTTTATATGAAACATCGAGATGAAATGGGACCTCGCATTTTCATACACTGTAAGGCATGTACGAACTGGGTTCGTACAGTATGATCCATACATAGAAAAATTATTTTTATGCGACCTGGAACCCGAGAAGATTGTACTCATGAAAGCATATATGAACTGGGTTCATACAGTATGATCCATAATTAAAAAAATTATTTTTACTTGACTTGGAACCCGAGAAGATTGTACGAGTTGGAGTAGCTCCAGTAGAAGATAAGATTAGAGAAAGTCGCCTTAGATGGTTTGGTCACATAAAATGGCGGCCTTGCGATGACCCGGTTAGGAGAGTAGAGGTATTAGATTTGACTTATGTTAAGAAAGGTAGGGTTAGACCTAAAAAGACTTGGTTAGAAAATATTAGGAATGACCTTTCTTTATTAGATTTAAACGAGAATTTGACTTTTAATAGGACACAATGGAGAAAAAGAATTCATGTAGACGACCCCACGTAGTGGGATAAAGGCTTGATGTTGTTGTTGTTGTTGTTGTTGTTGTTGTTGTTGGATCCCGAGAAGATTGTACTCATGAAAGCATGTACGAACTGGGTTCATACAGTATGATCCATACTTAGAAAAATTATTTTTATGTGACATGAACCTGAGACATTCGTACTCGTGAAAGCCTATACGAATTGGGATCGTCCTGTATGATGCATACTTAGAAAAAAAATTTTGAGCGAGGATGAACTTGAGGCATTCATACACATAAAAGCATGTACGAACTGGGATCATCCCGTATGATCAATACTTTGAAAAATTTTCATTTCTATTCGTTCGACTGCTCATTGGGAAAAATAACTGACCAGATCATCACGTACGAAGTAATATCATACAATATGATGAGTTTAAATAATATAAATTTTAAACTCTCCCTCGGTGTGTGTGTGTGCGCTCAGTTACTCAATTATAATCACTCTCTCAGAGGATTAATAAAATAGAAAAAATAGACTTCAATTATAATAAACTCTAAACTGATCTTGATTAGAAATATTTAATAATCCGGAGTATCATTTCCCTAAAATATTAGTACACACAAGAGAAAAACAATTCTTTTAAAATATGTTACTATAAGTAATAATTAAATCAATAATATTTGGAATCATCAAAACACATAAGTTGCAAGAATATCTAATATGCAAAACTATGTAGCAACTATTTAAACATTTATGTCATTCTGTTGTACTTGTCTTTGTTTAGTTTTATGTTGATGTTGTGCTATTTTATTGTTATGATGGTTGATATCACTAGCCTTAATGTATCCAATCTTTATTTGAAATCAATAAAAAAATGTGTCTTATTTTGAATAGGTTTTTTTGTTCCTTGTTTGAAATTTGAGTTTGTCTATATGATAATCCTATTTTTAAATGATCTAAAAGTGTTATAAATTAACTTGCATTACAAAAATTAATTTCATTATGAAATCTAATTTTTCAAAAATTTAAGTTAACTTATAACTCAATCAAGTTAAGGATATCAATCTCATGATCTGTTTAGGCAAACATAATTTGAATATTATTATTATATTTTTGATGTCTTATTATTTTTTATTTCTCTTTTCAATATAATTATCTTTGTAATTAGAGAAATTTGATTTTAGATTATTGATTTTAGAAAGATTAATTAAAAAAATTTATATATCCAAAGAAAATGTATAATGTATACAAAATTGAAATAATGCGCAATAGTTTGCAAAATGAAAAAGAGGCACAAAATTAGTCCAAATAAAAAAAAGCATAAAGTGTGCCACAAATATTTAAAAAGATGTGTAATGTCGCCAATTGATTATCTTCTTTCCTCTATCATTTAATATTTATTCCAAATCAATCTAATTTTTAATTTTTTTTTTTTGAAAATTAAAATTAACTAATCTTCATTTCTTCACTTTTGAAATAATTTTCATTATCTAATTGTCTAGAATATTTTATGACCATGGTAACTTTTTCTTATCAAAGTTGTTCCTTAATTTAAAATTCTTGAATTTTTTCTTTTTCATATTATGTAGTTAATTTGTTATTGCAATTATATTTTAATCTCTTTAAAGATCAATTATTATGATTTATCATTTGATATCTTTTATTTCAACGTTCTTTTATCCTTTTTGTTGTTGTCAAAAGGAGGAGTATTATTGTTTTTATTTTTGAGTATTGTGTTTTTGTGCGGGGGTTTGCATCCTTATTATTATTTATTTTATGTATTGTGTTTTCGTGTGGGGTGTTTGTATCCTTTGTGTTCGTGTTTATTTTGTTATTATTTTTTGTGTTTAAAAAATAATAATAATTATTTAAAATTTTTAGCTCTTCATAGAAATTCCCTATATTCACATGTTTTATTATTTTAGGGGAAGCTAAGGAGAAATTTAGGGTATACATATTAACTCAAAAAAAAATTATTATTTCATCATCAAAAAGGGAGAGATTGTTGAGATAGTTGCAAATTAGTTTTTTCGATTGTTGATATTCTTGCAACATATATATTTTTAATGATTTCTAAATATTATTGTTTTGATAAGAATTTCTCCTAATATATTTTGGAAGTATTATTTTATTATTTGTGTGTACTAGCATTTTATGAAAATAATACTCCAGATTATTAGAGACTTCAAATCAGATTAGATTATGTTTTATTATAAATGAAGTCTATATTTCTTCATTTTATTGAGTCTGAGAGAGTGTAATTGTAATTGAGTAATTATGCAAACACATGCTAGGGTAGTGTTTAAAATTTTAATTTTTTTAAAACTAATCATACTATACGAACTCATTTCATACGGGACAATATGTTCAATAATTTTCCCCTTCAAGCAAAAAAATGAACTACATGTAGAAAATTTTTCTAAGTGTGAATCGTACTGTATGAATCTTTCTTCATACATATGTTGTTTCAGGTACAAAAATGTGATATCCCTTTTCATCAAGATGAATTCAAAGTTTTTATGAACAGTTCGTACCATATGATGTCATCATCATCATCCATAAGCCTTCCAGAGTACAAATTATATGGGTCCCTTTTCGTCTAGATGAACTTGAGAATTTTTTGAATGGATTATACCTTACAATGTCGTCATCATATGTACGCCATCCAGAGTATGAATTGGATGCGTCCCTTTTCGTCAAGATGAACTCTAAATTTTCTGAACTGATTGTACCGTACGATGTCATCATCATACGTACACCATCAAGAGTAAGAAAATTTGGGGTTTCTCTTCATTCTGATGAAAATGAAAAATTTTCTAACCATTCATATAGTATGAACTGAATTCATTCTGGATGATAATCATGTATGAAGTCATTTCATACAGATTTATAAAAGTTTCATATGGAATAGTTTTTGAACTATTCGTATGTTCGAACATACGATCGTACTGTATGATCGTAAACACTCAAAATTAAAAATTTTAGTTTACTGGATATTTTTTTGTGTCTTTCATATAAAAGGTCCTTTAAAACTGACATAAAAAGAGTTGTTCTTTATGATTTTTCAGGGGGAAATGAAAGAGAGAGTGTTAGAGAGTGTTTGAGAGAGATTACTTGCAAGTGGAATGTGAAGGGTTCACAAGGTTAGTCAAAGTTAAGGATCTCTTTATATTTTTTAGTGATCACTCTTCCATTCTTCTTTCTAGTTGCTCATGAGAAGATCTTTGAAGAAGATTTGGTACTATGATGACACTTGGAGAGTGTGAATAGATGAAGGTTCTCTGCCGACACTTGGAGATGTTGCAACTCGGGCTTCCAATTTTATGATTTTGATGATAACAAATAATATTTATTAATCTTTTATTTCTCCTGGTATTTACAGTGCATATTTCTTTCTATGTTAACTAATATTTCAGGTACATCATGCACCATTCTTTGAAGATTCAAGGCTCAAGATTACGTAGAATTAATCGTATTAAATGAGTCTGTAATTTTCATTTATTGAGTCAAGTCTTATAATGATGTATGTTAGTTTGTTTATCATCCACACACACAGAGGGAGCAAAAAATAATTATGAATATTTTAACTTTTATGTTCATCGTACTGTACGAATTTATTTCGTACTATACGATCTGGTGTAACAGAAATAAATTAAAATATTTATTTTTCCAGAAAAAATTATTTTTGAATATAACTAATCGTACTGTACGATAACCACATCGTACTATACGATCTATTATAATTAGAAAGCCCGCCGTCCATTAAATTAGGCAAAAATTTGAATTTGAACAGTTGTATAATCATACTGTACGATCATAATCGTATGGTACGATGTTTAAAATATTGCCTAAGTAAATCCTGAGATTATGCAATCAAAACGGCTGAAATTTGTCATTTGGATCGTACTGTACGAACTGGATCATACTGTATTAACTGGATCGTACAGTACTAACAGGTCAACTTTTGCACATCGTACTAGACGATCTTGAGATCGTACGGTACGATATTTGACGGCTGAATTGAGTATTTTTAGGGTTTTTGAGCCCTCTATTTAAGCACTCTCATAAGACTTTGTAAGAGTCTTTGGCAGCCATTGTGTCTTCATTCTTTTGGAGAAAACTTGAAGAGAGGACTTGAAAGGGAGAGAGGAAACGGTGAAGTTTGAGAGAGGGAGAAGATCCTTGGAGGGGGTTTCAAGGGAGTGTAAAGGAGATCACACGATTGCTCCGGCAAGCTTGCACCTCAGTACCATCGGATTCAAGGTTTGTCTTGAAGGAAGTTTTGGAAAGAAGAAGATCTCATTGGTGTCAAAGGACCCGGCTCCTCCGTCGCACCGGGGAAGGTGGAAGTGATTGTGTAAGGGCTACTCCGCCTAGCTGTGGGGGCTAAAGGAGAATCACTAAAAGTTTAGTGTAATACTCAGAGGGTGCCTCCAGGGAGTGGATGTAGGTCATGGTTTGACCGAACCACTATAAATTGGTGTGTTCTTTCCTTTATTATTTCTGCACTTTATTTCCACATAAATTTTTTATATTGATTATCGAATGTGGAATATTATTCAAACTGGCTATTCTGTACCTTCACGTATGATAGATGGAGTCAAAATTAATATTCCTTTTACTGATTGGAGTAGAATAGAACTAGTCAATGCACAACTAAATGCTAAATGTTTGAATTTTTTTTCTGTGCATTAAATTCTGACGATTGCATGAGAATCTCTACATGTACTACTAGGAAAGAAATTTGGGATAGATTATACATTTCTTATGAAGGTACTAGTGAAGTCAAAAAGTCTAAAATGAATATTCTAATGCGTGATTATGAACTTTTTCAGCATGAAACCATATGAGACTATCTTAGACATGTTTACTAGATTTAATCAAATTGTTATGTCATTACATGATTTAGGTAGAGAACTTTCAAACGTTGAAAAAGTTAGTAAAATTCTACGTTCTTAACTTGATAAATTTGATGCCAAAGTCACAGCTATATGTGAATCAAAAGATTTGAATGCTTATTCTATAGATAATCTAATCGGCTCACTCATTGCCTACGAGCAAAGTGTGAGTCAAAGATTTTTGGATGCAGATGACGAGAAGACTATTGTGTTAAAAGCCAAACACACAGATGAACATGGTTTAGTAGAAGATGAAAGCAAGGAGATAGCATTGATAACAAATAAATTTGAAAGTCTATTGAAGCACAAGCAAGAACATCAATAAAAGCAGAGTAAAGGTAAAAATTGTAAAAATGTTAAGTTTTCTTCTGACATAATTTGCTTTGGGTGTAGGAAACCCGAACATTTGAAGCGTGAATGCACCAACTTAAAAACTCTTCCTGCAAAGAAAAAGAGTAAAAACAAACCGTTTGTAATATGGGGAAAAGATAAAAAGCAAAAAGTCTCCTGGGCAGACTTAGTTTCTGATTCATCAGAACAGGAGCAAGATGATGAGGTATAAGTATGTTAAGGTTTGTTTGTGTGTTTTTTTTATGTGTTTTTTTTTATGTGTTTTATATGTTTTTTTTATTTTTGTATGTTTAACTAGTTTTATATAATTGTAAGTTTTTGTTTCGTTACTATGTTGTTATTTTATATTTTATTTTATCTCTTCTTTTTTATATTGTCAAAGGGGGAGAAAGTATTGTAGTTTATTGCATTTTGTTTTAATTTTTGATGTTATTTATTTATCTTTTTAAAAATAAAAAATAAAAAAAAGGAAGCTTTTTCCATAATTTTTAATTTAATTCTTTTATTGAGGGGGAGTTTAGGAGAATTTTTTTTTTTAATTTGCAAAGTGAACCAATATTATTTGACATCATCAAAAAGGGGGAGATTGTTGCAACCCGGGCTTCCGAGTTTATGATTTTGATGATAACAAATAATATTTATTAATCTTTTATTTCTCCTGGTATTTGCAGTGCATATTTGTTTCTATGTTAACTAATATTTTAGGTACATCATGCACCGTTCTTTGAACATTAAAGGCTCAAGACTGCGTAGAATTGATCGTATTAAATGAGTCTATAATTTTCACTTATGTAGTCAAGTCTTATAATGTTGTATGTTAGTTTGTTGATCATGCACACAAACAGAGGGAGCAAAAAATGATTATGAATATTTTAACTTTTCTGTACATCATACTGTACGAATTTATTTCGTACTATACGATCTAGTTTTACAAAAATAAATTAAAATATTTATTTTTCCTGAAAAAATTAATTTTGAATATAACTAATCGTAATGTATGATAGCCACATCGTACTATATGATCTGTTATAATTAGAAAGCCCGCCGTCCATTAAAGTAGGCAAAAATTTGAATTTGAACAGTTGTATAATTGTACTGTACGATCATAATCGTACGGTATGATGTTTAAAATATTACCTAAGTTAATCCTGAGATTATGCAATCAAAACGGCTAAAATTTGTCATTTTGATCGTACTGTACTAGCTGAATCGTACTGAACTAACAGGTCAGTTTCTGCACATCGTACTGGACGATCTTGAGATCGTACGGTACGATATTTGACGGCTGAATTGAGTATTTTTAGGGTTTTTTGAGCCCTCTATTTAAGCACTCTCATAAGACTTTGTAAGAGTCTTTGGCTGCCATTGTGTCTTCATTCTTTTGGAGAAAACTTGAAGAGAGGACTTGAAAGGGAGAGAGGAAAGGGTGAAGTTTGAGAGAGGGAGAAGATCCTTAGAGGGGGTTTCAAGGGAGTGTGAAGGAGATCACACGATTGCTCCGGCGAGCTTGCATCTCAGTACCATCGGATTCAAGGTTTGTCTTGCAGGTAGTTTTAGGAAGAAGAAGATCTCATTGGTGTCAAAGGACCCGGCTCCTCCGCCGCATCAGGGAAGGTGGAAGTGATTATGTAAGGGCTTCTCCGCCTAGCTGTGGGGGCAAAAGGAGAATCACTAAAGGTTTAGTGTAATACTTGGAGGGTGCCTCCGGGGAGTGGATGTAGGTCATGGTTTGACCAAACCACTATAAATTGGTATGTTCTTTCCTTTATTTTTTCTGCACTTTATTTCCGCATATATTTTTTTTTGTGATTTATTGCGTGAATGAAATTGATTATCTATCTTTTTATTGTGAATGAAATTCGCTTCCGCATAAAATCACAAAAAGATATTTCTTTTCATTAAAGAAGTTCTTAATCATCCAATTCACCCCCCTCTTGGCGCATCTAGTAATTTCAATTGGTATCAGAGCGGGTTTCAAAAATAGTGTTTTAGAAAACCTTGAAAAAGTTGATTATGGCATATTTTGGAAATCGTTAGATTGCGGAAGGCTATTGTATTACATGACCACCTTTATTTGAAAACATTTCTTTTAATTTTGGGAAAATTTGCATGTCAACATTTTTGCAATCAATTGATTATCGAATGTGGCATATGATTCAAACTGGCTATTCTGCACCTTCATGTATGATAGATGGAGTCAAAATTATTATTCCTTTTACTGAATGGAGTATAATAGAACTAGTCAATGCACAACTAAATGCTAAATGCTTGAATTATTTTTTCTGTGCATTAAATTCTGACGATTGCATGAGAATCTCTATATGTACTATTGGGAAAGAAATATGGGATAGATTATGCATTTCGTATGAAGGTACTAGTGAAGTTAAACAGTCTAAATTGAATATTCTAATGCGTGATTATGAACTTTTCAGCATGAAACCATATGGGACTATCTTAGACATGTGTACTATATTTAATCAAATTGTGATGTCATTACATGATTTAGGTAGAGAACTTTCAAACGTTGAAAAAGTTAGTAAAATTCTACGTTCTTTACTTGATAAATTTGATGCCAAAGTCACAGCTATATGTGAATCAAAAGATTTGAATGCTTATTCTATAGATATTCTAATCGGCTCACTCATTGCCTACGAGCAAAGTGTGAGTCAAATATTTTTGGATGCAGATGACGAGAAGACTATTGTGTTAAAAGCCAAACACACAGATGAACATGGCTTAGTAGATGATGAAAGCAAGGAGATATCATTGATAACAAATAAATTTGAAAGTCTATTGAAGCACAAACATGAACATCAACAAAAGCAGAGTAAAAGTAAAAATTATAAAAATGTTAAGTTTTCTTCTGACATAATTTGCTTTGGGTGTAGGAAACCCGGATATTTGAAGCGTGAATGCCCCAACTTAAAAACTATTCCTGCAAAGGAAAATAGTAAAAATTTCTTTTCACAAAGAATGAAAATCACATAAACCAAAACCACACCACAAAAATAAATGCGGAAATAAAAGTGCGGAAGCAAGAAGATAAGAACACAGGAATTTATATTGGTTCGGTCAACTCGACCTACGTCCACTCCTTGGAGGCACCCTTTAAGTATTGCACTAAAAAACGTGACTCTCCTTTAGCCCCCACGGCTAGGCGGAGAAGCCCTCACAAGAACCTCCTTTTTTCCACCCTGGCAAGGCAGATAACCTATCTCCTTTTGCTTCCTCTTGAAGCTGGTAGAGAACCACAACTAAAAGCTAACTCCTTACCTCTACCGACCCTTCCACGGAAGAGAAACTCTAGACGAAGAACAAGCAGAGCGATCCTTGAAGTAACCCTTGTGAATCCCCTTACAAGCTCCCCCTCACAAGATCATCTCTCTCTCCCTCTCTCTATTTCTCTCCTCAAGGCCTAATCAGGTCAAGGCAGCAGCCAAAGGTCTTGTAAAATGTTAAACAAGAGCTCTTAAATAGAAGAGCTTCAAAAGAGCTCATTAATTGCAAGTTGACAACTTTATCGTCCAGGCCGATATGGACATCGGCCTGGCCTATCAGTATAAAACTCAGAAGATCGACCAGAGCATCACCCTGGATGCAAAACTGGACAATTGAAAATTGGTTTGATCGTCCAGGCCGATATCACGATCGTCCTGGCCGATCAGTTCAAATCATGGGAAAATCGTCCTGAGAATAGCTCTGGATACGAGCTGGCCGATATTTATCGTCCTGAAGTAACATAAGGTTTTTGACTGGATCGTCCTGGCCGATCCTGCGAGCATCCAGGACGATATGATCGTATCAATCATCCTTAATTACTCCCTTGATTTCCTGATCAATTAAGGCATAATTTGATAATTTCGTCCAGGTCGATCAATGATCGTCTTGACTGATAATTTAAAAATATAGTATACCTTAATTGTCTATGGCGGCAACTTCTTACAGTTTTGAGCTTATCATCCTGGCTGATACACGTATCGTCTAGGATGATATGTTAATGACGGTTTCCTTAATTAAGAATCCTTATTTAGAGTTTCTGTTTTAAGCCTGATCGTCCAGGCCGATGTAAAAAATTGTCCTGGCCGATATGAGTAAAAACAAAAATTCTAAGTCTCTCAAGTGTGTGTGTTTAGAGGGTTACTTAGCATCAATCTCTTTGACCATTACAAGTAGACTCAAGAAGTGAAAAAGTACAGACTTACTTAACCCTAAATTGGCTTTGTCGGTTCGTCCGATCTTCGATTCCTAAAAATTTTAGAAGCAACAAGCAGTCTAAGAGAAATAGTGTTTGTCAATCATCAAAACATAAGCCATGAAAATAGATTTTCAACAATCTCCCCCTTTTTGATGATGGCAAACACAAGTAGGAAAATATCCAAAAAAGTCTATTAGAATTTCAAAGTTACAAACCCAACAACTTTTCCTACCTTACCCTACTCCCCCTTTTGTCATCACAAAAAGACGGTCCAGATACAAAAGAAAACACCACAACAAACAAAGACTAACAAGCAAACTACATAAAATAGGAAACAAACAGCAGAAAAACATAGACTAGAAAAATGAAGGATCCTGATCATCAGATGGAGGTGGTGGAGGTGGCTGCTGAAAGTAGCTGGCAAGCGTGGTAAACTGAGCATTGAACCATGCGATGTCTTGATCATGCTGTTGCTGCTGGTGAGTCATGTAGCTGTCAAATCTGGCTAAATCCTCAGTGCAGTGCTGCTCATAGCGGGCAATGTCCTCAGAGTGTTGCTGCTCCTATGCAGCAACGTAGGCGTCAAAGCGGGTCTCCCATCGATCAAACATTTCTATCAACTGATCAACCGGTGAGTGCTGGTGTAGAGGAACAGGGTCAGGAAAGAGAGCAGGAGCGGAAGCCTCCTCCTCTCCAGCCCCCCGAGGTTCCTCAGGGTGGAGACGAGTACTGTGAAGGGTACTGAAGGAACTGTTTGAGTAGAAGGGAGTTGGGTGATTTGGTGGAATAGGATACTGAAGTTGGTATTTGGTTTCAAGGACATAGGCTATGATGTGTCCTAAGGCTAGATTGGGTTTCCTCTTATGACGTGGATTGCGGATTGTGGTTAAGTGATTAATGTATCGAAAAATTAGGTCCGCAATATTAAATTCTCTATGAGCCATGATGTAGAAAGTAGTGAGGGAAAGTAGAGGGGTGATGTGGATTCGGTCCCCGGCTTTTGGAATTATTGAGCTGCGAAGGACATGTTGGATTGTTCTAGCATCTTTGACTAAAGAGCTAGTCTCTCCAATATGGAAAGGTGCATTGGTCTGGTGAAGGAAGTTATTCGCCATGGACCATTCAAGGTCAGGATCAGAAGCGATTAAGTGCAGCTTATCCCCGGTGGTGGATAGCTGTAAAAGATCAACACAATCCTGATATGTGATTTCGACAGGGCGTATAGGAGGTCAGGGCTATGAAGTTAGGGTTAATGCGAAGGTTTGCAAAAAAATCTCGAAG
>NW_021318693.1:2692471-2730001 GCF_001605985.2 Dendrobium catenatum
TACTGAATGAAATTCGCTTCCGCATAAAGTCATAAAAAGAAATTTCTTTTCATTAAAGAAGTTTTTAATCATCCAATTCACCCCCCTCTTGGCGCATCTAGTAATTTCAGGAGAGTGTGAATAGATGATGATTCTCTACCGACACTTAGAGAGTATGAATAGATGATGGTTCTCTACTAATACTTAGAGAGTGTCAATAGACAATGATTCTCTGCTGACACTTAGAGAGTGTGAACAGACGATGATTCTCTACCGACACTTAGAAAATGTGAACAGACAATGATTCTCGCTGACACTTGGAGAGTGTGAAAGGACAATGGTTCTCTGCCACACTAGGGATTGGTGGAATAGAGGATTTGTAAAGGCTTCTCCACTTTGTGGTGGGGTCAAAAGGAGAGACACTTTGGCAATAGTGTAATACCTAAAGAGGGAGTCTTTAGGGAATGGATATAGGTCGTGTTTGATCAAACCACTATAAATCTTTGTCTTTTAAATTTGTGCATTTATTTTTTGTAATTTAATTACTGTTGTTGAAAAGCTTATTTTTAAATTAAAAATCAAATTGCTAAAAATGTTTATAAGGTTTTCTATTTAAAAATCTAAGAGCATTTTTTTTAAATTACCAATTCATCCCCCTCTTAGTTAGCCTTAGGACAATAGCTTAGGTTTAACAACCTATATAGAATCAACACTATTAAACTTTTTATTTGAGTTATGAATTTTATAAGGTTTAAAATTAAGATCCTTAAGTATTTGATAGCCCATAATTTGTAAATATCCTCTAATAAAATAGCTATAAATAATAACTAATCTTTTCATTTAAAATTATTAATTATTAATAAACTAAAACTCCAAAAATTAATATAAGTAATTAACTATTTATTAAGGTTACTGATTTTAACGATTAATATAAATTGACTTATTAGATTAATTCTAAATCATCTATAAAGAAAGTAAATACAAAATTGTGAAACCTCTAACAACCTTAGGTTGGTGTGATGAGTGGAGGAAAATCAATGTCAAAATAAGGTATTTTACTTAATAAAAGAAAAAAAATAATAAATAAAAATTTTATAATAAAATAAAATTTCAAAAATACTTGAATATAAAAATTGGTACCTACAATGTCTAGTACCACCTAAAAATAATAAGTTAACGCAATATAAAAGAATTCAAAATCTTTATAAGGTACTAAGACAAATAAAAAAAATTGGAAATTGAAAAAGTTACTAAATAGCTAAATATAAATGAGTTAAAACTTGTAATATTTATCTCTATTTATATACTCATAAGGGGGTTATTGGAATCATAGTACATAAACAAATCCACAAGCTAGATTTAAGGATTAACTAAATAAGCAAATATGATTGTAAAAAAGTTAGCCGCAATGTTTAGGGTTCTCGGGCGCTCCTCTGTGACTGCTCGATAATATCCTTCCTTCTTCTCTAATTCCTGGTTTTCTCTAGCGATATTTGGTTGGATGATTAAAATCATGTGGGTGATCCTGCTTTTTTGGAGGGGAAGTTTAAATCACGTTCTTTCCATGATGCCTTATCCAGGGATTCACTTTCTTTGGATTTTCTAGATCTTAAATTAACTTCTTTCCAAGGTTTTCCTTCTTTATGTATTTTTGATGAAGAATGAGGGCCTTAGTTGTGCCTTTTGAGTATGCATTTATTAGAAAATTTCTTGGCCAGCAAGCGTCATTGGATGCTATCCTAATGTTTTTCTTTCAACTGAAGATGTGTGGCAATTTTTCTATGACTTTAATGAACTCCAATAATGTTTTGATAAAAATTTTGAATGATCATGATTATTGTCACATTTTTTGCACCTTTTTTATTTCATTGGCAAATATTACATTAAGCTAGTTAAATGGACTTTCTCGTAGACATTGACATTAATTCTCCTACTATACCCATTTTGGTATCTTTTACCTTTCTCCATATGCACTTATTTACCCCTTGGATTTTACAATGGCCTTGGCTCTTTATTTGGCCAGCCATTACTAATGGATAATGCTACATCAAATGGTTTGAGGCCCTCGGTTCCTTGTGTGCTTGTGGAATTAGATGTCACTAAGAGGTATTCTAATCATGTTTAGGTTGGATTGAAATCTTTGGGGTTCATTCAACTTGTTGAATTGGAAGAGTTTCCTGCCTATTGTGCTCACTATATGGTTCTTGGTCACTCTAAAGTCGAATGCCACATTTTAAACCTTTCATTAGCTAACAATCATGTGTTGAATATGGTTGGTTTAGATAAGAATGTGGGTGAGAAAAATGTTGTGGTTCCTATTGCTTCAGATGAGATTCCCTTAGTTGATGTTGATCTCTTTGAGAAGTGTTCATCCTAGTCGATGGGAGTGTTCATTTCTTCTGTGGCTGATGTTGATTATGGCATTGCATCCCCCGTAGTTTAAAATGAATCATTAACCCCTAACATGGCGGGGGAAGTGGCAGTTGAGTCTTCTTTTTATGTGAATCAGGGTACTTTGGATGTTAACCCTTTTTCAAATGACCTTAATGTACAAAAAGGTGCTTAGTTGGTGAATCAAGTGGTTAATAGTGTTCAAGATGTTGATGATGTTCTTTCTCCTTTGCTTAATTTGGCTAAAGTTTCTAGTGAGGTTGTGTTTAAAAGTAGTGGTGGCTTTATTACACCTGTTATTTGATCTATGGTGGCAGTGGGATGCAAGTGAGTGATATTGATATGGTCGGGGTTTATACTTTAGCTTTGGCTCATAATGAGGTCAAGGAGGTTGGTGAGGAGGAAGCTATTGTGTCGAGCATACCAAATGTTCCTTTGGGCTCTGAGTTCCTAATGGAGGTGCCTATAACTGTCATGTCCCTAAATGGCTTACATACTCTTTATGTTTCTAATTTAGGGGTCACATGCTCCGGGAAATCAGTTTGGCATGATGGGTATCCATCATTGTTGGGTGAGGGGGTGAGGATTTGGATGTTGAACAAGTTAACTCTCTCAAAGAATTGTATGGGTTAGACGTTTGTAAAGCTACGGAGAAAGAACTTTCTAGTGGCAGTAAGAATTATAGGAGGAAATTTAGAAGGTAGTTATGTGTTTTTTTTTCCTTGTGGTCTTGGCGGCTTTGATGTTGGGTCTCTTGTCTGGTGGTGGGTTGTGGTTGTGGGCTTCCACTCTTGCTCTTTGTTTTTTTATTGTCCTTGTAAGTATTTATTCCCTTTTAATTCAGGCATTTTGGCTCTTCTTGGTGGAGACAATTCACTGAGCTCTATTTTGCTTGTGGGACCTTTTGCCTATGTTTTTGGCACGATGTTGGTGCTTTTTTCATTGTTGTTACTGCATATGAAGCATTTTGGTGGATTGGATGTAGGATGCTCTTGGGCTCATGTTGTTGTTTTTTCTTTAGATTTTATTTTGGTAAGCTTTGTGTATTTACTTGGTTCTCATGGCCCATAGGTTTTCCTTCAATTATTGTATTTCTAGAGGGCTTCGAAACTTTAACGACTTGTAACCCTTTTTTGATATTAACGCATAGGTCCCTTTTGTGGGGTTTCTCCAAAAAAAAAAAACAATGCTAGTCAAAACTATTCATCACAGAAGTATGGTTTAAAAAGAATATTAATGTAAAATGTTGGATCACAAAGTTATAAATTATATTATTGGAAAATCATCCAACTTATGTACTATATAAATATTTAGATTATTAATATTAATTTAATCCAAAAATCATAATGAAGGTAAAAATTAAGGAAATTTTATCCCAGTGCAATATAAATTACTTTAGGATAATTAATAGTTTAAGTTTGATGTAATTTTATAAGATAAAAATTGATATGTTATTTATATATGATTATGTTATTTTTTGCTTCTAATCCTTGTATTTTGTGAAAAAAATTATAAGAAAAATAAAAAAATGAACCAATGTTGTACTGCCAACAAAGCAACACCATAGTGAAAGAACTCATTTTATTGCTTCAATGCCACACCCTTAGCACCATACTGAAGAGCTTACAAAAAATTTGTTGGAGAGATTAGCACCAAGGCACTATCGAGTTATCATCACAGTGCCAAATTACCCAAAGCCACAGCAGAAGATGAGTGGACCGATGAACCAAAGAGATCATTTGTGATCTGATGCACTGTTCAAAGGTGCTAACAAGCCAATACCGCTATGCTACTTAAGAAAAAGAACTATAAATAATTCTGTAATTCCTTATGATAGAAGGTTGGCAACTTAGAAGGGGCAGTTTGTAGTGTCATGTTGTGTGTTTGTGTGTGTGTGTGTGTGTGTGTGTGTGTGTGTGTGTGTGGTTAAGGAATGTATATCTTGTTTTTATTATACTAAAGTTCTGTATTGGAGTGGAGCAAAGCAAAGGAGAGAGCTAGAATTATTAAATTGCTTTTGGGTCATTTATTAACTTTTCTTTCTGGTGTTTAAATTTATATCTTTGTTTATACTTATGATCAATTATAGTAATATAATTTTTATTGTGTTTATTGTTTTGGTTATTTGCTCTAAACCTCCATGTATAGCTAATCTAGTTTCTTGAATCAATAATGAATTAAAATGCATGTATTGCATAGAGTAGAGTTTAATGTTTAATATTTCCACACTAGTATTATTTTCTCCAAACTTAAGTTCATTTATATATGTAGGACTTGCATAAATTTAAAACAAACTATATTATTAAGCCATGATCGATGGAATAGAAGAATAATTAGAGAACTTAGAATTCTATCTTGTCGTGCATAGACATATAGTGGTTAGGATTATAAGGTCTTAAAAAGGTAGTTTAACTAGAATTAGTGAGGATCATACCTTATGTTCGAATGGAGAAATTATTATATATGGAGTCTGGATAGGAAGAATAGTCCGGATAGGAAGAATGTTTATCCCGTCTACACTTCGCATAGAATATTTCCTCGTTTGGATGAGCCCAACATAGATGAGGAACACAATTTCTCTAATCCACAACAACCCTAAAAAACATCCCTCTTTGATGCAATCATGTTCCTTTTAAGGATTTATAGGTTCAGAACTTGATAAAAATTAGAAAACTTTTGTTCTTGCATTTACTTTTAAATTGTCAACATCTTTTCTATTAGTTCACTAAATAAACATACCAATCCATTAAGCAATAGTAAATTGAAGCTATGTATGTTCTAGTTTGTTGCTTATGGGATTGACACTATATTCATCACTTTACTTGATATGTTAACATGAACTTGCATTTTAAATTAGATTTATATCATAGAAAAATTATACTTCTATTGCAAAGTGAGTCTGGTGTGCAATCTTAAGCACTAAACTCTATATTATGCATAAGCTAAATAATATTTGTATCACTTCTCATAATATCTTTCCCTTTTGTTCCTTGGTAGAGAATGATCTTTACACAACTTCTCTCTCCCCAAAAAATCAAAGACTCCCTCCTTCTGCTTCCCAACACGGCAGAGATACCTCCCTCCTACTTCATGCATGGGAGAGATGGCTTGTTCCTTCTACTTTCTAAATGGTGGAGATGCCTCTCTAGCCTCCTTGACTAGGCTTTATTAAGCATCTCAACAAAAACTCATAAAAGATTCGAACCTATAGCTCCTCACAAAAAAACAACATGTGGGAACCAAGTGCAGAATAGAAAAACAACCATGTGAATCCCCTCACACACTCCTCGAATATCCCCAATGAGTTTTCTCTTAAATTCACTCTCTCCTACCAAGTGTTTTCCCAATCTCACAAAGAAAGAATAATCCTTTTCTCATAATGGATGCATTTTAGCCTCTTATTGAAAAAAACTCTCTCTCAAAACATAAAGTGGGTATTTAAATTGAAATACTAACTTTTAAATTTCACAACTATATCGTACAATATAAACCCACTATAGTACATTATGATTAGTTATTTCTAAATAAAAATCCACAAATCAAACTCTTTTTGATTAGATTGTATGATCATGGTTGGACTGTACAAACAATTCAAATGATATATAGTTCATCCTATTTGACCGAGGATCAGAAAAATTTGTTCATATCATAGAATATACATTGTACTATAAAAATCTTCAAGTTATTTAATTTGATTTGATGTCCAAATTTTTTGATCCTAAAAGGGTTAATTACCTATGATGTTAGTAATTAAAATTTATCTTGTCTTTAACCTTAGATGTTAATATAAAAAGGTTAACCTATACATAATACTTAAAATTTGGATTAGCTTAACCAACAACAATGTTTGTTATTATAAAAACATAATGGCACATAGGACTCGTGAGATCCAACATTTAACTAAGGGGATTATATTTCTCAAAGCACCCACAAATCCCATAACAAATCATTTTGGGCTTAAATATTGAAAAAACATATAAAAATATAATTTTTTTTGTGAAATATATTTCCTTAAAATTAAATGTGATAATCTATTGCCTCTCTATAATAGTTTTACAGGGTTAGCAAATTTAAGATTAAAAATTGCTTATAAAAAGCCAATTTCATATTAAATTATTACATATTCACTCATAAAAGATTACATGGCAATAAGGATGTGATATATGTTCACTAATTAGGTGATTTTACTGCAAATTTGCACAACTAAATAACAATTATATTCGAGGTCCTCTAATTGGATGATTTTGCCAAAAATAACATAATTAATTTACGATAATGTTCATCAATATTCCCTAATGGTCATAAATATTCATCTTTTATTTAAACAAGTTTATATTTACAATTTTTAAGTCTTTTTTTTTCTTAGATAATTTTGGAGCATTACCTATTGGTGAAATTGATTTTTATATATTGAAATTATTTTTTATGATTCGTGGAATCTATTATTATTTGCTAAAATTGATATTCATCTTTGTTCAAATCAAAACCTATTATTCGCTGAAATTAAAGCTTGATTTTGTTGAAATTAACTTCAAATTAGTAAAAATCATATATTTTATTTTCTAAAATTACAGTTTATATTTGCTGAAAATAGTTTGGGACTTCATTATTTGGGACAACTTTCTAACCACATTCTAAAACGACTTTATAGTACAAAAAATTCTTGAATTAAAATTTTTTGCACTAAAAAGTTGGTTTAAAAGTAGTTAGAAAGCTGTCTCAAGTGAAACCTTAATTGAATTGGAAGTTGTAAACTCGAGTTTTATAAAATTTTGAAGAGCGAATTTATTTTTATTTTGTAAAAAACATTATATCATTTGCTGAAATCAAATATTTTGGAATTAGTTTGCACTTGTTTGATTCCATGTTAATTTTGCAAATTGTTGAAAGTATTTTATTGAAAGTGTTGTTTGTAACTCACTTAAAATATTCATTTAAGATTAAAAATAATTTTAAGCTCATTTTAGTCACATTATTGCAGGTGTTGTGGCATTGTGAGGTGATAAATTATGTTGTTCGTAAGATCACAATTTGGATTAAACTTAGCAAAAATTTAAGATTTTGAAATTATCGGAGTTAGTATTTTTATTTTTTTCTAAGCCTTTGGCAAAGTATGATTATTGTTGAATTTTTGTTTGAAATTGTACTCACCCAGGAAATAGATTGTGAGGGTTGTAAAATTTTAAAATTTTTTCGACACAACAAAATTCTACTTAGGAATTCACTCGGCATAAACATATGCTGAAGCTAAACCATGTAAAAGTAGTTGTGCTTATTATCTCACTTGCTTTATTTTTTTTTTTATTGCATTCATTCCTTTGCTGCTGTGATAGGAGCTATGATCACTTCGATTATCTCTCATTATTATTTCTAATTTATGTGTGGGCAAACTTTAATTGAATTGCACATATCCTTTTTCACATATATTTTAAATTTAATTGAAATTTTTTAAAAACCCAATTTTTTAAAAGGTTGCACAGAGCAATTTATAACTAGAATAAAACAACTCTTACAAAGTTAAAAAAAGAAAATCAAACCTAGATATTAATCATCTCTTTACAAAATGCAATAGAGAGGATACACTAAAGAAAGTGCACACAATAGCAATTCAGATAAAATGTGGCTCTAATAAAATCCACTAATATATCTAAGGAAAGTCTTTTATCTTCTTCAAACATCTTACCATCTTTTATCAACAATGTCTAATTCTCATAAGGAAATTGGACCTCAACCAGTATCACCTAGGTCAAATTAGAATGATGGGGATGCCAAATTTTACAGAGCAACCATGAAGGTTGGTTTACATACTAGTAGTACCAATAAGATACGAGGTGACTAATAGTTAGCCTCGCAAAGATAATAACTTGACTTACCACATAATAAGTAAAAGAAAGAATCATTTTAAAAGAGATAACTAACCAACTAAATTTTGCACATAGAATGAAGTGCACAATAATTATCATGGACTTATAAGAAGTACCATAAGACTTCTATCTCACAAAGATAACACCAACCACCTCCATGCATGGCGATACCATTTAGTAGTATGCACATTGTTTGGATAAGTTCCCATTCCAAGCCAACAACAAACAATCTAAGAAGACCATTACTTTCCTCCTTAACCATTCCATCAGAAATCAACCCTGTAGTTACAATAATTTTGACTTTTGGTTCCATCGAATTCACTTGAATCCACATTGTTCCACCGACAAATTCAACAATCATCTTCTTACAAAATTTTTTAAATTGAACATGAGAAAAATCCATAAACCAGCTAGCCAACCCCTTGGCTATAACTTCCATAACTTGAACATTTTTTAGGATATAATCTCATATAAAGTCATCAACAAAAGACCTAGAAGGACTCAACTTGTCCTCCTTAGATGCTCCAGAATAAAGTAGCCCTATAACTGCACTTACTCTAACACTCGGCTCCTCCTAGTCAAATTGATAAATCATAATTATAAATAATGATAAGTTTTATATATTAATTTGTCAATGAAAATGTGTTATTTCAGTTGTGTTTATGTAGGAAAATATAGGAAATGAAAAAAAATTTCATGTGTGATGCAACGCCATGGCGTATAAATAATACCATTACAACACCATCATTGAAACTACTGGAGCACCCAAATATGGACATTGTAGTGCCTAGTATCTATTTGATAGTGCCATATTATTGAAGGAGTTAGCACTGAAAAGCCCAGTCTCTCTCTGCACAACACTACGACACTAAATTCTAGCACTCAATAGTCAACAGTGCCGCAGTGATATAGTTATAACTATTTGGGCCACAATCTGCTAGTTAAGTGATGTGTTCATTCATTAAACATCGGGTCCATATCAGCAAGCACCACAGTAAAGAAAACCCTTCAACGCTATGGTGTTTGTTCATTTTATGGGTGTCGCGACTCCATAATCTTTTTAATGTGTTTTTTATAAATAGTCCATTTGTAATGTTAGTAGGAGAGTTTAATCACTTGTCTAATTTCAGTCTTTATAGTGATTCTCTGATTTTTCCTTAGTGAAAACTAAGGAAATTTAGAGAAGTTTTAGATGCATTCCTTTAAAGTGTTTGGCTTGTATTTCTTGAAGAAATTTTGTAAGTTCAAGGAAGAGTGTAGAGGAGATCATTGAACCATTATGTGACATTTTTTCTTTTATACTTTTTTTTTGTTCAATTAATGAAAATGATTATACTTTACTTGTTCTTTATGTTTAGCTAATTTTTTTAGTTTTGGATTGATATAGTAGATAAAATATAGAGTACTAATGAATTCTCTATATCAATAATTTCATAATATTTTTAATATACTAAGTCTTCATTTAATGCATATAGTGGCCATATGTATAATTAATATTAGGTGTAATATGGAGCCCAGGAATATGAAAGCAATCATAACCAAACTTATTAGATTGGTATAATGCAAGCATAAGCATAGTGCTTGTCATGTATAAAATTTATAGAGATAAATTATAATGAGGGGGTTTTAATAGTACACGCTTTACTTGCTCTTCTAAGATTTTTATAGGGTGATAGACTATGGGAGTTTAGAGTGGTATTGAGGTTGGAAAAGTTTAATATATCCTTTATTTGATCACACTTAACTAAGTGGTCTGTGATGCATATGCTATTAATAGTATGAATATAAAATAGAATCATTATGAAATATATTGTATTTACATTTTCTCAATCAAAAATAATTTATACAAAAAGTATTTAATTTAATTAATTTTTAGTTTATATTAAGTTATTAAATCTTCACCAAAACTTATTTAAATTGAGTAGGATAATTATTATAGTTGAAATAAATAGTATTAGTATTTCCAAGTAAACATATTTTCTCATGGGATCAATACTCTACTCTATCACTATATTACTTCAATCGGCACATATAATTATGCATATTAAGTGAGGTTTTTAAAATTTTTATATCAAATAAAAGTTAAGCATTATTTAGGGATTGATAGAGCCCTAAATCATTCTCACAATTCCTTAGGTTATTCCACCGCCCCCATCAAATTTTTGGCACCTTTTCCATGAAAGAATTTAATTTATTTACAAATTTAATATATTGTTTAATTAATTACAGAATTACATACTCATACTATATTAATAATATATCAATATTACATTTGGTGTGGTTATTATTTACATTGCATTACATTTTATATTAATATTAAAGTCATTAGTGATATTTGCATTATGTCATTTCAATTTTATGATGCCATATATCACAGTGTCCTGGTGCTTGCCTTGAGTTTAGTATGGTTCCATAAATTAAAATTTAACAACTTCAAAAATTATATAAGCTAGTGCCACAACATTTATCTTTAAAGTGCCACATCACTAGCCAAACTCAGTCATTACACACTATTAAGTTATTTGTTGGATTGCATGTTTATTTAGCAAATTGCTGAAAGTATTTTACTGCAAGTTTTGTTTGTAACTCACATAAAATATTCATATAAGATTAAAAATAATTATAAGTTCATTTTAGTCAAATTATTGCTAGTGTTGTAGCTTTGTAAGGTGATAAATTATGTTGTTTGTAAGATCACAATTTGGATTAAACTTAGCAAAAAATTAAGATTTTAAAATTTGGATTAAACTCACATTAAACTTAGTATTTTTATTTTTTTTCTAAGTCTTTAGCAAAGTGTGATTATTTTTGTAATTTGGTTTGGGATTGTAATCACCTAGGTGAAAGAGTATGAAGGAAGTACTATTATAATTTTTTTTGGCACAATGAAATTCTGCTTGGGCATTGGCTAGTCATAAACATATCTAAAGCTAAACCTTGTAAAAATCTTTGTGCTTATTATCTCACTTGCTTTATTTTTTCTTGCATTCATTCCTTTAATATTGTGATAGATACTGTGATCACTTTGATAATCTCTCAATATTATTTTAAATTTATGTGTGGGCAAACTTTAATTTAATTACATATATCGTTTCACGTCTATTTTAAATTTAATTGAGATTTTTATAAAACCCAGTTTTTTTTAGAAGGTTATAGAGATCAATTTATAACTAGAATAAAACAACTATTACAAAGTTAACAAAAAGAAAAGCAAACCTAGATATTGATCCTATCTTTACAAAAGTTTGAAAGGAAATGTTGGAGTAGAATGTAGTGGAGAGATCTGGTTGAGCATGATATTGGAGGTTATATTTTATTTTAAGAACATATGCAATGATGTGTCGTAGGGCAAGATTTGGTTTCCTCCTATGACCTGGATCTTGAATTATAGTCAAGTGATTGATGTAACGAAAGATTAAGTCGGTTGCATTGAATTTGCGATGTGCTAGAATGTAAAAAGTGGTGATTGAAAGAAGAGGGGTAATGTGGACACGATCACCATCCTTTGGGATTACAGAGGTGTGAAGGACATGTTGAACAGTCCTAGCATCTTTTAGTAAAGAGCTAGCCTCTCCAACATGAAAGTGGGATATGGTGTTCCGAAGGAAGTGATTGGCCAGAGCCCAGTCAAAATCAGGATCAGTACACAGGGTATGGAGTTTGTCCCTTGTGGTGGAAAGTTATAGAAGTTTTTGGCAATCCTAATATGTGAATTTGATGGGGCATCGATTCACATATTAGGTAAGAGCAGTGTAGGAAGAATTAATTCTGAGGCTTGCGAAAAATTCATATAATAGTTCAGAATTAAAGGGGACAGCCAAAGTCAAAAGAAAGCACAAGGAGGTATAAGCAAATAAGTTGAGTATGAGATAAGAGAGATAATCTAGATTGACAGTCTGGGAGACTGTGATTCCAACCTCCTTGTAGCACAGGTAGGTGGCTTGAGCATCCGCCTCCAGGAAACGAGGGTCTAGTATGGCCCTCGAGGAACTTCTGGATGTGTGATGAGAGTGTTTCCCTCCTGCCATTTTTAGAAAATAGAGCACTAGAGAAAGAAAATAGGGAGGTTGAGAAGGCTTGAGTGAAGAAACCAGCTGGAAGGCTCTGATTTTAAAGGATCGGCCATATCGGCCAAGCCGATCGCAAGATTATTCAGGCCGATATGGTTCAATTATTGCATATATCCCTATTGGTCGAAAGGCGGTCCGATCATCCAGGCCGATTAGATATCAGCCGGGACGATTAGACACAGGCAACCATCCCCAGGAGTCAAGTTGGACGATCATTGAAAAAGCATATCGTCCAGGCCGATTTGGTGGATCGTCCAGAATGATGTCCAATAATGGATCGTACCGGCCAAATTTAAAGCATTTAAATCAAATTCCATGTGTATCGGCCGGGCCGAACAAGTGGATCGTCCGGGCCGATTGTCCAAAAATTGATCGTCCCAAGTGAATTTATAGATTTTAAATGTGCTGACACGTGTATCGTCCAGGACAAACAGGTGTATCAGACAGGACGATCACAAATAAACACATCGGCAAGGACGATCAAGATGATTGTAGCATAGGATGATCATATCGTCCAGGATGATAATGGATCGTCTAGGATGATGAAGAGCGAAAAATTCAAAAAATTCAACTGATGGAGTTTTTGAAGAACGATGAGCAGATCAGCTAGAACGATATAAATATCGGCCAGGCTGAAGTGACAAAAAATTTGAAATTAGAGGAAGGATGGAGATGATCAGAGAAGGCCCAAAAATAATAAAATCAACTGAAAATTACAATGATAAAACAGGAAAAAGAAATAAAAAAATAGCAAAGAAACAATTTTTTTGTTTTAATCAAGGCATGAACATGATATAGTCTCCTTGTAATTAATTTTAAAAATTTGTAAGTTAATGAGTTACCAACTTAAAAAATTTAAAAAATGGTAAAATATCCAATCATGTTAACCCTAAGCTCGGACTTCTTTTAGAGTAAAATCATCTTTTGAAATCAAAAGGCCTGACTCAAAAAAAATAATTAGATAAGAAAAAGAGATCCGATCAAGACTTGGTTTTAGAAAAGTATCTTGTAGAATAATGTATCAAAGTAGTTCGTTACAATTGCGAAATTTGAAATTAAGTCTTTTAAAATCTCAAGTGATACATGAAATATTCTAAGTTTTAAGAGTTTGAAGAAAGGAAGATAGTTTGCCTTTTGATGGGCTCATTTTGTTTTGTCCATTGAATGGCGCACTTTGTGCATCTTCTAATTTTTTATACACTTTGTGTATTTTTTTTTTAATTTGGCGTCATTGCGCATCTTTTGCTTTTGGCATCATTGTCCACTTTTTTATATTATTTTTTGCAAGCCAGATTCTTTTCCAAAAACTCTTAAATATTCTTAGTTGTGAGTATATCTTCTAGATATTAGAGAAGAAAAACTCACTCTCTAATATAGGGAAGAACAACCCATAAAATAGAATCAAAAATCATATGAGAGATGCATTGTCAGGATAACGCTAAATCTTGAAGTAAAAAAAAACTTTAATAATTATAAATATAAGCTAGATTACTATAGCAAGGTAGAAAAGATCTCAATTGCAAAATCCAGTTGTTAATTTGAGATAGACTTTTCTTTAGAAAAGAATATTTCACCACCAAAATAGGTTAGAGAAAGAGACACAATCAATAGTGTTTTTACCCATTAGTAGATTAAGAGATGTAAAATATTGAATACAAATTTTTAAAAAGACAAAAATAAGGCATAAGATATCAATTCAGTGATGATTTTAGAAAAACACATTAAGGCAAAAAAAAGTACCAAAAGCAAAGAAAACAAAAAAAATAAACAACTAAAAAACTAACAAAAGATAAAGCAAAGTAATCAGCAGATAACAGATCAAAAATTAGTACAGATCAAGTTCATGCATTAATTTCAATCACACCCAATCTGATCCTTAAAGTGCTGAAAGTGTCGAAGGCCAGTGGTTTAGTAAATATGTCAGCCAGTTGATTCTCAGTCACCACATGATGTAACTCAATGTCTCCCTTAGTCACATGGTCTCTAATAAAGTGACGCTTTATGTCAATGTGCTTAGTCCTTGCATGTTGGATAGGATTCTTAGAAATGTAGATGGCACTAGTGTTGTCATAAAGAATTGAGATGGTGCCTACAGGTAATCCTAAATCTAGTACTTACTGTTTTAATCAAAGGACATAGGCCACACAACTTTCTAAAGCAATGTACTCGGCTTCAGCAGTGGAAAGTGCAATAGAGTTTTGATTTCTACTAGACCAGGAGACTAAAGACTGTCCTATGAATTGACAAGTTCTATAAGTGCTTTTTCTATCCACCTTACATCCTACAAAATTAAATTCAGAATATTCAATAATCTCAAAAAAAGTGATGTGTCTGGGGTACCAGATTCATAAGTTTTTGGTTCTTAAAAGGTATCTAAGAATTATCTTAACTACAGTCAGTTGGGATTCCATAGGATTAACTTAAAATCTAGCACAGAGACAAACACTAAACATGATATCAGGTCGGCTAGTAGTCAGGTAAAGTAAAGATCCAACCATCTATCTGTACTTCTTCTGATCAACTGATTTTCCATTTTGGTCTTTGTCCAACTGAATTCCTGAGGTCATGGGAGTATTAATTAGCTTGGCTTTTTCCATTTCATACTTCTTTAAGATGTCATTTATGTATTTTGATTGATTCAAAAAGGTTCCATCATCCATTAATTTTATACTAAACCCTAAAATGTAGGACAACTCTCCCATCATACACATCTCAAACTCCTTGCTCATTATTTTAGAAAAATCATCACATAGCCTTTTATTAGAAGATCCAAAAAGTTCATCATCTACATAAATCTAAACAATGAGTAAATCATCTTCTATTTTCCTCAAGAAAAGGGTGGTGTCTACGCTCCCCTTAATAAATTCCCTTTCAAGTAAGAATGTGCTAAGCCTCTCATACCAAGCTCTAGGTGATTGCTTTAATCCATATAAGGCCTTTTCTAATTTGAAAACATGATTTGGAAATTGGGAAGTCTCAAAACCTGTGGGTTATTCTACAAACATATACTCTTTTATTTCCCCATTTAGAAAGGCACTCTTAACGTTCATTTGAAAAAGCTTAAATCCCTTATAATAGGCAAAGGCTAATAGCACTCTATTGGCTTTCAATCTAGCTATAGGGAAAAAGTCTCCTCAAAATCTATCCCTTCTATTTGGTTATACCCCTTAGCCACTAATCTTGTCTTATTCCGAACCACCACTCTAGAATCATTCATATTATTCTTAAAGACCCACTTGGTTCCAACTTCACTTTATCCCTTAAGTCTTTCTACAAGCTCCCAAATATCATTCCTAATAAATTAGTTCAACTCCTCCTACATGGCTAAGATTCAAAACTCATCAGAATGGGCTTGGTTTATGTTGGTGGGTTCAGTCATTGAGATAAAGGCAAAGTGGTTCACTTCCATTCTAAGTCCATGTCTAGTCCTAACTCCATCAGAAGGGTCTCCTAATATCAGATCTTTAGGGTGACTTGAAGAGTATTTCCAATCTCTAGAAAAATTGTGTGATGGTTCAACCCATTCCTTCAGATCTATATTTTCTACTCATTGGGTAACCTCTCCTACTCTTTCAATGTTCTGGTTCTCTACCCTATTCTCTAAATTTTCTACTCCTGTGGTAATCTCTCCAACATTATCATCATCCTCAACTCTAGGCTTTCTAGGATCATACTCATCAAACACTACATGAGTAGTTTCCTTCACCACCAAAGTACTCTTATTAAACACCCTAAAAGACTTCCCAACACTAGAATATCCTAAGAATACTCTTTCATCAGAATTTGGGTCAAATTTTCCTAAGTGAGACTTCCCATTATTGTGAATGAAAATCTTACAACCAAAGACATGAAGGTGGGAAAGATTGGGTGTCCTACCCATAAAGATCTCATAGGGTATCTTATCTAATTTGGCTCTAACATTCACCCTATTCAACACATAACAAGCTGTGTTAACCGCTTAAGCCCAAACGTATTTTGGAAGTGAATACTCAGCAAGCATGGCTCTTGCGGCATCCACTAACATCTTGTTCTTCCTTTCAGCTAACCCATTCTACTGAGGGGTTCTAGGAGCTGAGAAGTTGTGGCTAATCTCCTTGTCCTCACAAAAATCTCCAAATCTCTCATTTTCAAACTCTCCCCCATGGTCACTATGGATGGTCAAGATCTCACAACCTAGATTTTTTTGAATCCAAGTGAAGAAGGCTCTAAACTCATCAAAAGTCTCATTTTTATATGACAAAAATCTAATCCATGTAAACCTCGAGTAGTCATCGACAATCACAAAATCATAGACTTTCCCTCCCAAGCTGGCAGTGCTAATGGGTCCAAATAAATCCATATGAAGGACTTCTAAAGGTCTAGAGGTTCTAATGTCCTTAATGGAGTGAAAAATGGAGTGGACTTGCTTTCCTAATTGGTAGGCATCACAAAGGTGGTCTTTTGAAAACTTAAGCTTTGGGACACCTCTAACTAGGTCATTTTGGGGCACTTTTCTAAGAAATTTCATACTGGCATGATATAATCTCCTGTGCCACAACCATGAATCATCAATAACAATTTTTAAGTAAAATGAAGCAGCGTATTCAATGTTATTTAAATCAAGCATGTAAACATTATTGATCTGCTTTCCCTACAAAACAGTGTTATTATTTAAGCTGATAATGCATGAATTTGCCAAAAATTTTATGATGAAGCCCTTGTCACAAAGCTGACTGATGCTGAGCAAGTTGTGTTTAAGTCCATCTATAAGCAAAACATTTTCAATCAAAAGGTTCTTGGAATTACCAATTATACCTGAGCCTACCACCTTCCTGGTGGTGTTGTCTCTAAGAGTCAACTTGCCCCCTGTCCTAGTCTCCAGCAAAATAAATTGATTGGCATCGCCAGTCATATGTCGAGAGCATTAGTTGTCTAGTTACCACATGCTCTCATAAGGCCTTTTGTGAGAGCTTGCCTACAAAATCATCAAAGGTCAAATTTAAGAACCCAAACATGTTTGGGTTCCTTATTCTGGAAAGTATAATGCAATGCATGCTGTGAATCATGTAACTTGGGTCTCCAGACCTAATATGAACTATGGTGAATGGTGCAAGTGTGTGCTATGTGTCCTAGCATACCATAAGAAAAACATCTAATTCCAGGAAAAGGATGCACTAATCTACTCCTATGGTGATGCTTTCTTTTAAAGTTTTAAAAAGCATGCAATGGTTTATTTTCAAAGGCTTTGTGATTTTCTAATTTTTTATATTCTTTTTCAAAATCAACATGGGATGATTTTAAAGAATTATGAGCATCAGATAAATCAGCATGTTTTTTATTTAATGCATCAAACTCATCAAGTAAAGCCATGTGATTAGTATCAATTGAAGAATGATCTTTAAGAAGAATTTCATGCTCTTTTTGAAATTTTAAAAATTCTAATTTCAAACTAGCATTAGTTTTCTTGAGTTTTTTATATGATTCATGCATGTGCCCATAAATTTCCAATAATTGATCATAAGTTGGTTCACATACCTCTTATTGGTGACTTTGACCATTATTATTGTCTGCCATTAAGCACAAATTCATTGTCTCCTCTTCAAGTTCTGTCTCAGAGGAGTCTGATGCAGAATATGCCCAGAATGCCTTTCAGAATCTCTTCTTATCCTTCTTGTACTTGGGTTTCTCCTCGCCCTTTTTCTTGCTTGGGTGAGGCTTGAGAGTAGGGAAATCAGCTTTAACATATCCTGGCTTCCTATATTCAAAACAAATTATATCATTAGAATTCTTGAAATTTTTATTACCCTTACCTTTATTCCAGTTTTGATGATTCTTGTACTTCTTCCTTAGAAAGCTCTTAAATTGCCTTGTGATTAAGGCAACATCATCACTTTCAGACCCAGATGAGTCAGTGTCCGAGTCATTTGCCTTAAGTGCCACCATTTTCTCCTTCTTCCTCTCACCTCTATCAAGATTTCTTTGGTTCAACCCTTACACATAAGCAATGAGTAAACCAAGTAAGTTCTCAATCAAATAGGTATTTAAATCTTTAGATTCAAAAATTACAGTGATTTTAGCATCAAAAGAGGAAGGCAAACATCTTAAAATTTTGTTCACTTTTTCATAGTTAGTATGTTCTCTTCCTAATGCATGCAATGAAGTAATAATCTGAGTAAATATTTTATACATTTCAGAAATCATTTGATTAGGTTTCATACAAAAAAGTTTATAATCATGCAATAAAATATTCAAATAAGATTGCTTAACTTCTTTAGTTCCTTCATAAGTGATACACAATTTATCCTAAATCTCTTTACCAGTTGTGTAAGTTTAAACACGCATGTAATCTTCAAATTTTAAAGCACAGAAAAAGCAGTTCAAACACTTTGCATTAAGTTGAGCTAAATCCCTATCATCATGAGTCCATTCAGTAAAAGGAAAAGGAACACTAACATCATTAAGTTTACTAGTTGGAGGTGTATAACCATCCTTAATGAGCATGCACATGCGATAATCAATTGATTGTAAAAATATAGACATGCGAGTTTTCCAAAAATCAAAAAGTTTTCAAACAAAGGTAGTCGGGTAATAGAATACTCTTCTGTAGTATTATGATTTATTTTGTTAGCCATGGTTCAAAATTCAAAAAGTTTTCAAACTTAGTTTTTATGAATCCCGCTCTGATATCACTTGACAGTTCATTAGGGATGTTAAGCCCTTAAGAACTAGCCCAAGGCTAACCAAGAGGAGGAGTGAATTGGTATTTTAAAAAAATTTCTTACAATCAAAGCATAAAACTTAAAATCAAATCAATATCACCACAAAGAAATCAACGTGCAAAAAAATATATGTGGAAATAAAATAAAGAAGGATCACACCGGATTTATTGTGGTCCGGTCAAACCTTAACCTACGTCCACTCCTCGGAGGCACCCTCTGAGTATTGCACTAACTAAGTGTCTCTCCTTTAGATCCCACAGCTAGGCGGAGAAGCCTTTACAACAAACTCCTTTTCACCAACCCCGGTGCGGTAAAGAATTGACTCATTTTGCTTCCTCCTAAAGTTGCCAGAGAACCCAGACTTTTTACTGAAGTAAACCTCCCAAGAACCTCCCAAGGATGAAGGACGAAGAACGTAGAAGATGACTTGGAACCTTGCTTGGAGCAACTTTGTGAATCCTCTCACAAACTTCCCCTTATAAGTTCCTCTCTCTCTCTCTCTCTCCCTCTCCCTAGGCTCTCTCAGGTCAAGGCAGTAGCACACACAGTTGCTCTAAGGTAGAGCAAGAGATCTTAAATAGAAGAGCTTCGAAAAAGCTCTTATTTTATACAAACTGACTTTATCATCCTGGCCGATAGGGATATCGGCCTGGCCAATCAGAGTAAATTTTGCTTAATCAGCACAATCGGTTTGGGACAATTAGAGTAATTTTGGTTACATTGTCTAGGCCGATAGAATAACGTCCTGGCCTATTAGTTCAAATCCAAGCCAAATCGTCCTAGACATTGCCCTAAATTGAAGTAGGCCGATATCAATCCTCCACGCCATCATCCCGGCCGATCCTGCGATCAGCCTGGCTGATGTGATCGTGCAATCAGCTTTAATTTCTTTTCATAATTATCAGATTAATTTAGGCATAATTTGGCTGCATCGTCCAGGATGATATCCGATGTCCTAATTTAAAGAATACCTAAATATATCATGACGGATGATTCTTTCTGATTTGAGCCTATCATCCCAATCGATACAATATCGTCTGAACTGATCAGCTTAATGACGGATGCCTTTAATCATGATGCCCTTATTAGGGTTTCTATTTTTGAACCGATCGTCCTGGCTAATATGAATATTGGCCCGACCGATGTTACCAAAAATAATAAACTCTAAGAAATAGTCAGAAAAATTCCCAAGGTGTGTGTGTGTGCAAGGTTACTTAGCATTAGCCACCATAAGGATTATATTTTACTCAAGAAAGGAAAAAAGTACATAACAAATTGACTCAGACCTAATCTACCCAATCTTGAGCTGGTTCAGCTTACAGTCTCGATCCTGTAGTCCTGAAATGTTAGTAGGCAAGGCAGTTAAAGTAAAGCAGAAGTGTTTGCAATCATCAAAATTCTATTTCTGAAAAATAGATATGCAATAATGTCCGGTCTACTGGCAGTTAAGTAGAGGAGAGATCCAATTATTCCTCTATATTTTGTTTGGTCTACTGATTTTCCATTTGGGTCTTTGTCTAGTTGAATCATAGAGCTCATAGGAGTGTTCATGGGCGTTGCACTATCCATCTCATATTTTTTTAGAATATCCTTAATATATTTTATTTGGCTAAGAAATGTTCCACTTTCCATTTATTTTATAATAAAGCCAACAAAAATAATTAAGCTCTTCCATCATGCTCATTTAAAACTCATTACTCATTATTTTCTAGGATTCGTCACATAAATTTTTATCTAAAGATTCATCCATATAAATCTGAACAAAGAGAATTTCATCTTTAATCTTTTGTAGAAAGAGAGTTGTGTCCACACTACACTTTATAAATCTCTATCTAGTAAAAATGAGCTAAGTCTTTTAGACTAGGCTCGAGGTGCTTGATTTAACCCATACAGTGCCTTTTTTAATTTGAATATGTGATTTGGAAATTATGAGTTTTCAAATCTAGGGGGTTGCTCAACATAAACATCCTCTTTGATTAACCTATTCAAAACAGCACTATTTATATCCATTTGATATAGTTTAAATCTTTTGAAGCAAGCAAAGGCTAAGAGTATCCTTATGGCTTCTATTCTAGATACCAAGGCAAAGAATTCTTCAAAGTATATCCCCTCAATTTGGTTATACCCCTTAGCTACTAGTCTGGCCTTATTTATTACTATAGTTCCCAAGTCATTCATCTTATTTGTAAAGACCCATTTTGTTCCAACTATACTCTGCTCTTTAGGTATCTTGACTAATTCTCAAACATCATTTTTGGTGAATTGGTTTAACTCTTCTTGCATTGCTATGATCCAAAGTTCATCTCCTAAAGCTTCATCTATACTTGTGGGTTCTATCATAGAAATGAATGCAGAATGACCAACCTCCTTCCTAAGTCCGTGACTAGTTCTCACAACATCTTATGGGTCTCCTAAAATTAATTCTTTAGGATGACTAGAAGAGTATCTCCATTCTCTAGGAAAGTCTTCTTGAGGTTCTCCCCTTTCTCTTATGGTTATATTTTCTACTCCTTGAATTGCCTCTACTTCATCTTCTTCAATTTTAGATTCAGAGGGCTTATCTGATTCATGAAACACTTCATGGGTAGACTCTTCTACTAATAGGATTCTCTTATTAAAGATTTTTATAGGCCTTACCAACAAATGAATAACCTAAGAAGACACCCTCATCAGACTTGGGATCAAATTTTCCTAAGGGAAGTTTGCCATTAATTAAGATGAAGCACTTACAACCAAAGGCATATAAGTTTGAAAGATTCGATGTCCGACCCTTAAGGAGTTCATAACGAGTTTTATTCAGCTTTGATCTAATGTTCACCCTATTTAAGACAAAACATGCCATGCTTACCGCTTATGCCCAAAAGTATCTAGGAAGAGTATACTTAGCTAACATTGCCCTAACAGCTTCTACCAAGGTTCTATTCTTTCTTTTTGCTATTCCATTTTGTTGTGGAGTTCTAGGGTAGAGAAGTTATGTTCTATTCTTATCTTTTGATAGAAGGATTCAAATCTTTCATTTATAAACTCTCCACCATGATCACTATGGATTGTTGAGATTTTGCATCCTAATTTTTATTGAATCTATGTGGATAAAGTCTTAAATTCCTCAAACAACTCACTCTTATGTGCTAGGAATCTTACCCAAGTGAATCTAGTGAAGTCGTCTATAATTACAAATCCATAATTCTTCCCACCTAGGCTAGATGTGCTAACGGGTGCAAGTAAGTCCATGTGAATGATTTCTAGTTACCTAGATGTATTCACATCATTGATTGAATGAAATTATGATTTTATTTGTTTTCCTTATTGGGAAGCATCACATAGATGGTCCTTAGTGAAGTATAACTTAGGTACGCCTTTAAATAGGTTTTTTTGGGTGATATTTCTAATAGTTTTCATACTAGTATGGCACAGTCTCCTATGCCATAGCCACGTGTCATCTATTATTGTTTTTAAACAAAGTGAATTTGAATTTTCATTGCAATCAAGATCTAACATGTAAACATTATTTATTCATTTTCCTTCTAATACAAGTTTGTCATTTAAACTAATCAGGCATTTGTTGGAAAGAAATTTTATATCAAAACTTTTGTCACACAATTGACTAATGCTTAAAAAATTATACTTTAAACCATCAACTAATAAAAAATTCTCAATTAAAAAATTTCTTAGCATTTCCAATAAAACCTAAGCCCACCACTTTCCTGGTTATGTTGTCTCCCAACGTCATTCTGCCTCCGATCCTGGTCTCCATAATTATGAACTTCTTCATGTCTCCAATCATATGACTCGAGCAGCCACTATCTAGGTACCACATGCTCTCACTAGGTCTTCTGTGAGAGAACCCCGACAAAGTCATTCAAGGGTTAGATTTGGGAACCTAATTGAGTTTGGGTTCCTCCTTATACTTGCATGAATGAGATGTATGCATTCTATGTTGTGATGAATGTAATTTTGGTCTCCATACTTGGTGTGTCCTATGGTAAATTGTGCACGTACTGGCTATGAGACCTAACAGGCCATAAAAGAAGAACCTAATACCAAGAAATGGGTTCACTAGCCTATGTGGATGGTGATGCCTCTTCCTAAAGTCATGTGATGCATGCAGTACCAGGGGTTTGCTTGGTTGGGCTAATGTGGATGATGTCTTATCTTTTTCAAGTGCTATGATTTTTTCTTTCAATGAGTTATTTTGATATTCATATCCTGTAATTTCCACTTTTAGCTCATGTTCAATGCTATTTATTTCCCATGCAAGTTCATCTAATTTTTTATACTCCTTTTTTAATTTAATATGCAATGCCTTCAAGGATTCATGTGCATCAGATAATTCAATATGCTTCTTATTTAATGCATCAAACTCATCAAGTAGGTACATGTGATCTCTATCTAAATAAAAAAAAAATTTGAAGGATGCATATAGCGTTGAATTAAAAAAAAAAGCTATTACAAACTAAATACCTAGGCAATCCTTTGAAAGAGAAAGGAAGCCTTTATTAGAATTAATTTAAGCATAGAGAAGAAATTCATAAAATAGGAAAAATCATAATGAAACTAGGATCCTCTACTAATCATTTTAAAACAATTGGAGTAGAGGGGATACCAAAGATTAAATAACCCAAAAGGTTGATTAATATCCCAGAATTCCTGATAAGGTAAAAAATAAAAAATAGATAGATGCCTAGTTTCCATTAATCTAAATCCCCTTTCCAAATTCCAACTTGTGCTTAAAATAAAACTAGAGAAAGAAAGAAAACTAAACAAAGAACAAAACAATAATTGAAATTCATAAACATTCACTAAGTAGGAAACTTCAATCTTCACCTCTTCATCCATTCTATTATTCACAATCTTCTTCATCTTTGCCCACTCCACAATCCATCCAAGGATTCCTTCAGCCTTTTCTATGACCATTTCCTGAACCAAATGATGAAGTGTGTCTAACACTATCACCAATACTCAAATTTTTACCTCTTAGACTCCCTTTAATTGGACCAAATGCAATCAATTCTTTATTAAAATTTTTCTTCAGATTCCCTGAATTGGAAGGAATAAAGAATTTCCCATCCTCTATCACGCCTTCTTTGCTCTGTACTTTGTTTATCTTGGTCAAAGGAGTGACTGAACTTTGCAATCGAGGAAAAAATTCAATTACTTCCTTATGTTCTTTGCACTTCGACCTTTTAGCCATAGAAAATTCCTTCATATCAGGATCTTTGTATCCATCATTCTCCATCCTGATAGTCTCAGATTTGTCTGCAACGTCTTTGCACTTCGACCTTTTAGCCATATAAAATTCCTTCATATCAGGATCTTTGTATCCATCATTCCATCATACTCAACATTCAAATTTATCTCCCCATCTTCTAATTGATCCAGTTTAGAATTAACCATGCCAGAATTTTTATTATCCTTTACTATCACCGAGCATTGAAATTCAAGATTTAACTTGCTTTCTTTGGCTAACATTTCTTTTTCTTCACCATCTATTCTACCTAATTCTTCAGCAAAAAGCTAGGATAGTAATTTGAATTTGTTCCCAATAATCACTTCAACTGGTACCAAGCTATCTTACGGAACCTTCAACTCAGCTGAAACCTGAGAATTCTTCTTTGCAACCGATAGATCTTCCTCCAAGATCCCTATCGGATTGAAGCAAACAACCTTTACTGTTGAATTGTATCACAGTTTTCTCCATCCAAAGTGATTTCACTCTCTTCTACCTCCTGGTTGACAATCTTATTCACATCAGTTTCTTTTTCCTTAGTCCTCAAATTTCCTACAGCTTGAAAAATATTATCCTTGCTTTGATACTTCATATCAGCTTTCAACTGAAATTGTCTCCCCTTATTCACTACTTTATTAAACCTTTTGTTCCATTTATAATTAACATGGACCCAAGGTCCATATTTATCTATCATCTCCTTCTCTTGTTCTTTATGAAGATTCTCTTGGCCTTGATTATAAGTAGCATCAACATTAATTTTTTTCGCTATACTTACCTTTTCACATTTGCTTTTTTCATGACTAATTATACCACAATCATAACAAAATGATGAGATTCTCTCATATTCAACCTTTTGAAAGAATCTCCCACCTAATCCATCCACCCAAACACCCAAGGGAAGAGGTTTGTCTAGCTCCATACGAACACAAACTCTAGCAAACTCCCTCCTTCCCCACTGAAACGTGCTCCCATCCAACATCAAAGGATCACCTGTCATAGAAGCAATCAAAGCAACATTTTTCTCATCCCAACATTGAAGAGGCAATTGTGGCATTCTGATCCATATAGGAGAGGTTAATCGTTTCATAGAGCTCGGTGAAAACTCTGTTGACCACCTTTCCATCCCCAGAATATGATCATTTACAAACCAAGGCCCACCTGATAGGACTCCGTCCATAGATTCCAATGATTTAAATGAGCACAAATACCATCCCATTCCTAATGTTGTAAAATGAAATTTTTTATAATGAGCCCATTGTCGTCTCAACTCCCAAGCAACTAAATGTGACAAAATCACCCTCCCAAAAACCTTAGCAACCAATGAGTGCTCTAGCCTTTTAGCATTCAATACTTCAATGGATTCATCTAACTTGACAGCTTTTCCATCTTTAGATAACACAACCTCCTCTCTTATGAAATTCAACTTGATATATAGTTTATTATTCCACGGATTACTCAACTTTCTATTATCGTCAAAGTTTTCATATAATTTCTCAATCACTGGGGCAGCTAGGCATTCACTGCTTTCCACAGCTTTCTCTGAAGGTTCCACCCTCATCTTATTATTATTATGAAAATTTTTTGTCAATTAATTTTGAATAATTTGCATTTATCTCACTATCATAAATAGGGATTGCATTTGAATTCCCAAATCTATTCACAAAGATTTTCATACCAGAAGATGAAGCCTCATGATCAAAGGATTTATGTGGAGAAAATATTTTCGGTTTCACAAAATTTGGAGTCTTTCAACATAAAAAGAGTGAGTGCTAGAAGAAGTAAAGCCAGAAGAAACACAAGACCAAAAGCAGCCAGAATTATCTTCTTCTACTATTTCAACATCAATCGAAGGGAGAATAAAATCCTTCAATGTTAGTGCTGGAAGGGGTATCATCTTCCCCTCTGAAGTTACAACAATCTTTTCTTTTTCATACATTTTCTTATTATATGAAGAAGAAAAGGAAATATGCTCAGTATGCACTATAATAAAAAAAGAAGAAACTGGTACTGGTTTAGTAACTAGGCTGGCAACTATCAACTTTATCTGGGAAGGCCTCCTCTTAACTACCTCTAAACTCTGAACTGCTTGCTTTATTATTTGCTTTATCTTTTAAGAGAGTGCTAGGTTCCGCTGTCCCTCGGAACCATGAAGTGATCTACTACTACTGCTCTAACTGTCACTCTGACTATTACTATGGCTAGAACCCAAAATCATCTAGTAATATGAGTAGTCTTGCCCTAGGGCTGTACCAAGATACTATCCTGAAGTTATAGCTTCTCACTGGATATGAGCCTCTCAACTCTATCCTTGAACACATATTAGTCTTCTATAATATGTATAATATATTTATGGAAGGGATAATATAGTGGGTGATCCATCTATCCCTCTTATTCCACTCTACTGTTCATCGGGAATGTCAAGATGTTCTTCTTAATATGGAATTTGAATATCTTCTATACACTTTCCCTCTTAAAGGGGTATTCCTTACTAAGTTTCTCCTGTAGGTAATGATGACTCTCTGGATTCATATGGGAGGGTCTAGGCTATGATGTTAATTGAACAAGTGTGTTTGATTGTTGTGGTAGTGCTGAAATAACTATGGGCATCTTTCCCTTATCTGGTGGCCCATAAGTACAATGTACCTCCCCTTTCTTAGGAAGAGGTGACCCTGTAGACTTCTACCATTGAGATATATACGAGAGTTGACTCTCAATCTTAAGAGGGACCATATTAAGTATGTTTTCATATAAAGTAATCACTTTCGTCAATAATTTTTGAAAGGTTCTAATACTGAAACCTATTAGGCAAGGTGATATAGGGCCATCTATGTTTTTCAGCAAAATCTCTACTGCGTGCTTCTCTTGTAACTGAGGCTCACACTATAAATTGAGGTTTCTCCATCTTATTATATAATTTGGTAGAGTATCACAGGGATGTTATCTAGCCATAACTAACTCTGTACTTGACACTAACAAACCTCTAAACAAACAACTACTCAAGCTCTGTAAAGGTTTATATTGAATTGTTAGGGAAGTTAGCAAACTATATAAAGGTGATCCCAACTAAACTACTGATGAATAGTCTCAACATCAAAGTGTATATTATAATATATGGCCTAATACTGAGCCACATACTTCCTTGGGTTCCCAAACTCATCAAATACTTTGAATCATAGAGGGATAAAGCCATGGGTAGGGTTCCTACTCAAATTTAACTGGGTAAGGTCTCCCCCTACTAACTACCTATCCAAACTTCTTAGAGGAAATGGCATGCTCGACCTTCTGTGCTATCGGATCTTGAATCTACCTAGCTGACAACTAATCTAACTAACTCTAAATTGGGGTAGTATAGGTATCTACTTTAGGTGGCACTAGGACTGCTCTCTATACCCTATCAACTCCTATGAGGTATGATGCTACTAGTGGTACTACTGGCTCATTCCTAAATATAGTAGGAGTACCTACACCCATAACTTAGGGTATCACCCCCAAGGATATCAACTGACCGGTTATCACTGGCATGGCTCTAGCCATCTCTATCATCTATGTCTATAGGTGTAGAACAGTGGCCTCTATGTCAAATAACCTAGGAGATCCACCCACCTCAGGCTCTCCCTACTCATTATCATCCTTCGACTCTCTTTGCTCATCCTTCGACTCTCTTTGCTCATCCTTCGACTCTCTTTGCTTATTTGAGAAGCCTCATTAAGTATTCACACACATTCGGTGCACCAGTACATCTCTATCTGACTCCTCCTCGAGTGTGTCCTCCTCAGAGAGGGCCTGGCATATTCTATATATAGACCCACAAAGGAAGAGACCCTGTGGAGGCTAGGAACTAGCACTACCTCTACTCGACCTGGTAAACCATCAGAAGGAACAACATCTATATCTGGCACTATATCATAAATCTTTAAGACTACCTCTGGCCCAGAAGGAACCATTGTATCCAACTGCTCAACTACTTCAACTAACTGAGTTATCTCGATAGGAGAGTCTACCTATTGTCATCTCCATACCCATAAATTGTGGTGGGATCCAATAAGGGAAATTGACTATGGATGAGCTACCACAATTGAACTGGTCTAAGTCTGGAAGGCTTCGATTACTGTTTACATCCATGATGATGTAGGCATCATCCAATAGCGGGAGAAATTATTTATAATCTAATTAAAGGGAATAAACTAACCGACTACTGGGGTGGCTGTCCCCTCTACCATCGATACCTTTACCTCAAATATTGTCTCTATAACTGAATGTACACTTGAGAAATCTAATAAAGTAACCTCTCTTGGCTGACAAGCCCTCGACCTCATACTAAGTTGATGATGCTCTGAATTCTCTAAGCTAGGGCTCAAGTAGAATCATCCCTGGGGACCCTAGTATATAGTAAAGTAATAGTAATAGGAGGGGCCACCATAATGTGAGCGACATCCTCCTTATCACTATTATGTATCAAAGGATAGAAGCATCCTCCTTAGACTACTTCTATCTCAGGTGCTACTACTATCTCTGTAGTTTATATAATTGGAAGTGGTGTGGCTCCCACTACAAGGGGACCACCCTCCTCTAAATTGGCTCTTACTGAGCCACTGAATCTGCCATCCCCTATATGGCTTCATTAGATATAGCTAACCAAAGTCCTCTATGCCCTTTTACTAAGACTGGAGGTAGAGGATTAAGCCAAGTCTGAACTCCTAGATGCAAGGACTGGTGGAATAGGAGCTTTGGGAATAGGAAGTATCGAGGTCTGCCCTATGGTCTCCAGGTTAGAGAATTTAGCAAACATAGAAACTCAATGATAAGAATGCAAAGGAGGCTCGATTTGGGCACCCCTATTCTTAGAGGAAGGAGGGGGAACCCAAACAAGAGCTACCTCTATTGGAGCAATAGAAGGAACTATTGGCTTCTAGCACTGAGGGGCCAAAGAAGTCTGAATAACTGGAGCAGTAGGCACTGGTCACCAGACTGCTGGATGAGTGGACTAAATAGGGAGTATTCTAAGTACTAGCTGCCTAACCACCGGGTGCTCTGGCTGCACACGAATAAGAATGGAATGAGCTATTGCTCGGGCTATCATCCAAGCAATTGAACATCTGAAGGGGTGCATGGTTGCATGTCCTCTCCTTTATACAGGAGAAAAGGTGGTATCCACAGTAGGAGTCGACCCGCCAAGAGTGATGAAGGCCGAGTCTATGAAGGAACCAAAAGTGATTCCTTTAGTAGGGGGATCACTAGCTCGTAGGGACTTAGGGAGTATCACCCATGTTTTCAAACCAAAATGGAAAGTAATGTAAGTAACAAAGGAAGCCATGGCACTGTCTTTTAATAAAAGATTTAAAAAATTTGAAATGATTAGTAAGAGATGATATTATGAGAGAAGAAGAGAATAGATAAGGGATAGAATAGCCTAGTAGGTTGGAAAGAAAAAAACTATTAGTGATAGTGTCTTTTGCCAACGCATCTCAATGGGTATTAATATACATGACCATATCAGAGTTATGGGATTTCCCCCACCTGATATATCAGCTCGAGTGGGGTTTATTTGATTGGGGGATTCGATTTCCCACAGGCACAAGCCACCATAATTAATTATATCTTCAGTCGGGTCCTGAAAAGACTCTCAGTTAAGGATCATATATTATTCTTTCAAATGAGATCGACACATAGGGTGGAGACTAAGAAGTTCATACTTAAAGGGAAAGAAAGGTTCAACTTGGCTTAGTCAATATACATGGCTCACATCAGCATCCGAATGGACTAAGGTAATGAGAAGAAACTAGAGAAAAAAAAAATAATGCATTAAGATCATACAAGAGAGAAGGATGAAGGTGACATCATCCATGTGACACGAATAGGCATATATTATAGCCCCTAAAGAATAGGGGAGTTACCCACCGAAGAGGCATACCATAAGACATAGATAGTTGTAGCCTTGAACCCTAAATCTAGAGTGAGTTTAGTATTCTACACATAAGACTAACACCCGTGTCCTAACTAAAACATTCTAAACTTATATCCTACCTAAAAAGGAATGCCAGTTAACCACCTAGTTGTATAAAATCCATGTTGTCCGGTTTTTATGAAAGATGGGTGGATGGCTGAGTTTTTGGAAGTTAAGGCTGACATCTAAAGAGTTTCCTAAGTGGACTTATACTTATGTAGGGCAGATTGCTTCTAAAACTAATACAATAAATCTTTATTTTATTAGTTTTTAATGCAATGCATGTTAGTTAAAGTCTCTAAATCAGATATACTTAAAATTTAAAAAAAAAAGCTTATAAAATAATTTTTTAGATAGATTAGACATCCCCAGATCTAGCACTTCACCTCATAGGTCGGATTATCCAGATTATACTTGCAGTCATGGAAGTCTCTTAAAGCAAGGAGAGAGAAGATGTATTAATATGCATGCCACCCAAGCGATTTTGACTATTCCTTATATTATTTGATTTTTATGTTATTTTATTCTTAAAATTTTAGATCTTAGTTATGAGTAGAAAAAATTGTATCCCTAAAGAGCCTAACAAAATTAGGTGCACATACATGCAAGAAAGAAATCTAAAAAAAAAAGATAATTTCTATAGTATAAATAAAATAAACACATTAATATAAAAAAATCACTAAAGTAAAAAAGAAAGTTCATGGCAACTGCCATATAAGTATAATAGAGGGTATGTAAAAAAGTAATGGGGATAAGGCCCCACCAAATATAATCTAGATTATAATCCTACTAAATGATGCAAGTCTTAAAAAATAAGGTGTTTCATCTTCATCTTCATCTTTAAGCTCTTCTACATATCATCTTCCTTCGATCTTCATAAGATTTGTCCTTTAGAAAGGGTATCCAAATGAAAAAGAAATTCTCTGTAAGGGTCTTTCTTTTTCCCCTTTGGATCCCTCATATTTGAAATGCCTTATTTTTGAAGACTTTCACAACTTGACAAATCGAATACAAATTATATTATGAAAAAAAAAAAATCTATACTCTTATATGGTTATCATAAGCAGTTAATATAAAATATTCTAAGCAATTATATATAGAAAGTAAAAGTACTCATGCTAGTCACACTTGACCATGCTATTATTTATTTGTGGGTTAAGCGATTGAAGCACATGTAGCAAGCAATTATATAATTTATTTATAATTTTTAGCCCCCTTATTAGTGCTACATGAGCATGGCCATCTATAGAAGACATCATCAGTGTCAAGATCACCCCTAACCTATGGGTAATCTATCACAAAACACATCATAAATAAAGTGCAATAATAAAAATCATCACAACAAAGCAAAGCAACTAGCACATGTACCACATGCAAAGCGTCATATCATAAAAATTAAAAAAGAAAATACCAGCCTAACCTAGAGCTAGAAGTAGTGCCCAAGAAATAATTATATGTATGAGTTATAGGATGTGTGGCTTTGGATATGTCCTATGTGGGGTAATTAGTTCAAGTTATTTTGTGATTAAATTTATTGAAGGTCAAAAGGGAAAACTTTGATTAAAATTCAAATATTAATATCTTGGGATCAATTTTAATTAATTTAATTGGTTAGCCAATTTTAATGCTTAGGGTAATGTTCTCTGAAGTTTATGCTAGATTAATAGATTTTAAAAAGTCTAGGGTCCACCTACCCGCTAAGTTAAAGGAGCCAAAAAGGTGACTTTTAGAAGTAAGCTAGGTTTTTGGGGTTCTAGAATTTTAATTAAATATTAAACCTTTTAAGGAGTAATTAGACTTTTCTTTTTATGGATTTAGAGTTTCTAAGCAAAGTTATGGTTTTAGAAGTTTCAGACCCTGGTTATCGAACTACGGTTGACCGAGGAGTTGACTTTTTAATTTAAGTTGATTTCTACAAAGCTAATATTTTTAATAAATACTATATTTTTAAAAGTTGAATGCCTTTTAGTTTACCCAATTTGTATTTTTTGGAATTAGTTATGAATTTTCCAGGTTTGAGTATTTAATACAACAACAACAACATCAAGCCTTTATCCCACTACAAGTTTGAGTATTTAATAAATTATTAAAATTATCTATGTAAGGGTAACTTAAGGATTTTAATTCGAATCAGCTCCAAACCTCTTGGGATCACCTCCATAGGTGAGGAATAACCCAAGGAAGAGTTCTCAAGTGTTTAGGAAAAATTTGGAATTTTTAATAATTTAATTTAATTAAAAGAGTAATTTTTAATCAAAATTAAATTAATGTTTAAATTGAAGTCCAATTAAGGAGCTTTTAATTTTCTAATATTAAGGATTAAATTTTGAAGATTTTGATATATTATGGGTAATTTTAAATTTAATTCGAATTTATTAGTAGTTTTCAAAATTATCGAGGCTTAATTAAAGGGTAAATTATGGTTTATTAATTAAGGAATTTAAAGGGTCTTAAAAATTCATAGAAAATTTTTGGAGGTTTAAAATGTCACTATGTTTAAATTTTTCAAGTTTCATGTTAATCGGAGGTGCATTGTAGCTCCTAGAATTTTCTTAAGTTTGCTAGACGAGTCCTTAGTTATTGCCCTTAGGATGTTGCTATGTTAAGTAGGTTTAAATCAATTGTTAATGACTAACCTTCAAGGTAATATAAAGGGAAATGCAACAAAATATAGCACAAAATGTTCTTAGAATTAGGAGAGTCTAGGCTAAGTGCTCGTGCATCCTACATATAAAAAATAAAAGATTAAACAGTAATTAAACATGCTTAATAATGTGATTAGTGAATGATTGGATTCTAATCATTCACTAATCCTCCCCCCATGAATGCTATTCATATGCATTATCCCATGATTAAAATTTCATATGGACATTTCAAAATTTATAAGATTTAAATATATATATACATACATAAGTTTAAAAATAAAGTAATTAAAAATAGTTCAATGTATAGACATATTTGATAGATCCACTAGCCACCCAAGGGGATATTGAAAAAAATTTCAAAATAATTTTTAATATAAAAATACTTAATATATTATTTAATTAAACACTACTTAAGCATTTAAATAACTACATAATAAATAGATATTTAAGAAAAATTAAGTTCTGATATTTAAAAATAATTTTAAATAAAAGTAATTAATTTTCTTAAAATTTTAATGTGCTATTTGTATTTTTGAGATTTAAAATTAATTAAAATTTATTTTTTGAAGTTTATTGTAAATATAATATATTTAAATTAATTCAAAAAATAATTAATATTTAAAAATAAATATTAAATTAAATTAAATTAATTACTAAAATTTATAAAATTTTAAAATAATTAAATATAATTTAAAAATAATTTTTATAAAGTTTAAGTTTCACTGTCTAAAATGCGATATACAAGAAGCTATTTAGATATGGGTATTATAGTCTAGGGTTAGCATTATAACATTATACCTCGATTTAATAAATGGATTAAATCGTATAAATGCTTGTTGTACTTGTAGACTGTCCATGCTCCTATTTGTAAAAGAAACCATGTTTCAAAATGCAGTGGATCGACAATAATTCATTTAGGAAGAGTTTGGCCTTCGGTTCATCGGAGATCTCGCCACAGGTAGGGCCTTGATGGTTGATTTGACTTGGGGAAGATGGAAGGGTGTTGGGAGAGCTCACACACCAAGGTTCTCAGGCTAAGAAGGCTTAGGGAGAAGGCAAGAGTAAAATTTCCCTTCTAAAAAATCTTAAAAGCATATATTTAGCCTTAGCCTCATAATGAACTGCCTAGATTGAATCTAGGGTAAATTAGGAGGGAAATTAAGCTTAATTGGCCATGGCATGGGTCAAGGGTTCATTAGGAATGTTTTTAATGCATTAAAGGGGTGGAATTTGAGTAAATTAAGCAAGGTTTAACCAACCAAGGCTTGTGTTGACCAAGCCATGAGTTGATATAATCAACTTGGTCAATTAAATCTAAGGAGTGAGGGGATTAATCCAAAGAATGAATGAAGTTATTTAGAATTCAAAATATGGCCATTTGGGTTAATTGGATCAACCTAGATTGACTTGGTCATCCTAGTTGACTCAAGGCATGAGTCTGGGCTCCATAGACTGAGTTTGACCCACCAAACCCAAGTGAGGTGGTGGATTGAGCCAAAAAGACTTTAGAATTGATTTGAATTTAAAATGAGGGAATTTGGGTCAATTAGGTCAACTTGGGTTGACTTGGAAAACCCGGTTTACCCAGGGCCTGGGTCTAAGCTCAATAGACCTGGTTTGACCCATTAAACCCAAGGGGAGGTGTCTTGGAGCCTAAGTTGGTTAATTTGACCCAATTAACGCCTTTGACCTAGGGTTTGATAAAAAACATTGTCAATACATGGGAGGAAAAGCTTTAGCCTACAAGATCATGAGGCAGAGATTTTATTAGCCTACAATGAAACAGGATGAGCTAGAATCTCCTCAAAAGTGCAAAAAATTGTCAATTGCATTCTAATCTCACCCATACACCTACTTCAGAGCTTGCATCACTTTAGAGCCCTTAGCCTTTCTACTAATGGGGGATTGATATAATGGGTCCCTTCCTTATAGCCACTAGATAGTAAAAAATTATCATTTTTGTTGTAAATTATTTCATCAAATGGATGTAGGCAGAACCTCTAACAAAGATTAAAGAAGCCAATGTCAAAAAATTCTTATGGAAGAATATAATGTGTCATTGTGGCATCCCTAAAATGGTCATCACTGATAATAGAACTTAGTTTACTTGATAAATCTTTTAATCTTTATGTAAGCATTTTTATATTCACGTTGTGCACACAGATGTGGCACATCCTCAGGAAAATAGGAAAATAGAGGTTATAAACTACATAATTCTGAAATGGTTGAAGATGTATTTGGGGAAGGTTTGGAGGCATTGGGCTGAAGAACTCCCAAATGACCTTTGGCTTATCGAATCACCACCAAAACTTCTACAGGAGAAACCTCGTACAACCTCTTCTTTGGAATGGAAGCAGTCGTAGTGGTTGATATTAGAGTCCCAAACCATATAGTTTAAACTTTTGACTTCAATAACAATAAGGAGAAGCTCATAAATAACTTGGATCTCCTCCCAAAAGAAAGAGATATAACCTTACTTAGAGCTGTTGCATACCACAAAATAGTTGCTTGTCACTATAATCAAAGGGCGATATCTCAACGCATCTCACTTAAGGATCTTGTTCTGTACTTCATCAAGCTAGTTAGAAAGGCCCCCAGCACAATAAACTCTTTTCCCTCTGGAATAGACTTTATTTGGTGGAAACTATTGTCAATCCTGGCACGTTCAAACTAAAAGATGCTGATAGAAAGATGCTCCCAAGATTATGATGCATTGGAAACCTTCACAAGTATTATCTTCATATGTTTATAGTACTACTTGTCTTATGTTATATAATTTCTCCAAAGATGTTTTGTAGTCCCGGTATGTCTCTCTTTTGTGTTGAGCATAATATAACTCTTGTATGTGTAAGTTGTACTAGGAAGTTATTTTATTATCTTATATAATGCAGTGATGTGTTGTTTGCTCTATTTAATATTGTCTCCATCTTTAAAAGGATCAAAGCGATAATAAAAAACTTACATCGAATCTTATTTTTTTCCATGATTCAAGAAATACATAATCAACATTATAGCTCAATCATTGAATGTTCAATCCTAGTAGGATTTGATCTGACCTTTTCCATTCAGGTTAATGACATCAAGAAAAAGCTATAACAAACAACCTTAGATAGGTCAATTATCCTAGAAAGATTTCTCTCACATTCATTCAATCTAAAATGAGCCTACTACATTGAAATAAAACTAAGTACATATGCATATGAGAAAGAAAAGAAAGAATATATCAACCTCTTGATATATCATTGAACATATCACATACATCATATGAAAACATAAACACTAAATACATGTAATAATCACTAAAATATATGAAGTGCTACAACCAACCATAGAAAAATACTACATAATCTTAATATCATTATCCTCTTCGAGGGAAAAGGCCTTTTGCAACTCACTTTCGATCTCATCATCATCTGAATATGAAGAAGAATTACCAAAAGTTTATCTAGGTGCCAACCCTCAACTTCAGCTCTAGTATTATGCTGCACTAGACGGACGTCTTTTAGAAAATCTTTGATGAAGGCTTCCTACTTACACTCTGGCTCCAAGGACTTCACCTCCACATCATATTTGTGATCACATGCTTCCTGAACCTAATCCGCGACAATCATCTTGAAAGAAATAGACTTCTTGAATTTTTCTACGACTCTTGAAGGTGATTGATCTAATTTGGACATGGTTTCCTTCTTAAAGAACAAACTCTAGAATATCTTATTCTTATTTTCAATGGATGCAATCCTATCCTCAAGTATCTGCTAATCATTCACATGTTGATTGATCACTTCTTATTAAAGGTTCGTTAGGGATGTTAAGCCCTTATGAACCAGCCCAAGGCTAACCAAGAGGGGGGTGAATTATTATTTTAAAAAATCTTTCAATAATAAAACACAAACTCAAAAAAAAACCAAAAGTCACCACAAAGAAATTTAAAATGAGGAAATTAAATACATAAAAAACATTAATAAAGAACACATAAATTTATAGTGGTTCGGTCAACTCGACCTACATCCACTCTCCAGAGGAGCCCTCTGAGTATTACATTAAACTCAGTGACTCTCCTTTTGCTCCCATAGCAAGGCGGAGAAGCTTTTACAAAACCTCCTTTCCATCGACACCATTGAGGCAGAGAACTCTGTAGAGAGAGTTGCTATTTGCATGTTTTACATTCTTGCAACTTGTATTATTTTGATGATTTCAAATATTATTATTTTTATATATCTCCTAACACTTTTTGAAAGTTTTATTTTTGCTCTAGTGTGTACTAACATTTCAGGAAATTCAACTCCAAGCGATGAAGACTTCAAATTATTCATTTGTAAATCATAAGTTTTTAAATGAAAGGAAGTGATTGTAATTGAGTGAAAAATCATAACACACACTCTTAGGGGACAATTTTTGTGAACTGATCGTACGGGACGAACCTGGTTTGTACGAGACGATCATGTCAATTAACCCCTCAGAAGAGCAATGGATTGAACATGCGAGGAGAAAATTTTCTAAGTCCTAATCGTCTAGGACGAATTTAATATTCGTCCTGAGACGAACTTCTCGGGATTCTCACTTGCACTGTTCGTCCAGACAAAAAATAAGGTTCGTACCTGGACACAACTCTCTATTTGAGATCGTACAAAAAAAATTAACCTTCATCTCTGGACAAAACTCTCTATATAAAATTGTCCAGGATGAAACTTGTTCGTCCCAGGATGAACCGA
>NW_021318693.1:2732784-2759518 GCF_001605985.2 Dendrobium catenatum
AGAGAGAGAGAGAGAGAGAGAGAGAGAGAGAGAGAGAGGGAGGAGGTGGCAATGTGGAGGTGTAGTACTAACGTCAAAATCATTAGTGAAGTTAAAATTAATAATAGCATTAATGAGGCTTATGCATAAATTTATATGTTGTATATTATGGATTAGATTTATATGTGCTGCAAAATTAAGGTGATAAAACAATCTTGATTTATGAAAGTAATATCTACTTTAGAGGAACTAACTGTAAAATAATCAAAACAATACTAATTATTCATATTTATATTTATATGAATATATACATATATGTAAAAAAATTATATTCTAATTTTATATAAGACATTTAAGTAGACTTTGTTTATAAATAGCTTATGTTTGGCCCAATAAGTAGCACAAATTTTTTTTTATTCAATTACTAAATCATTTGAGTTAAATAACACTCAAACTTCGAGCACAAATTCAGTATATTTACAACCCCTATATATAGGGCACAACTCTATTTAGGGAGCATTTGATATTATTAAAAATATATACTAGTCCTGCTGCTATAAGTCTTGCTTCCAACTTATCCTATAGTTGTGTATTGTATTCCTTATTGTAGAGCCTAGAATATTTCATTTAGCATATATATATATATATACCCACATAACTCCTATGTTAAAATGACTGATGTTATATAATAATATCTTAAATTTTTTCTACATTGAATTAGCACATCATTCTTGTACGAAGTTATCAGAGCATAATTATTTCTTTGACATACTCGCTTGCTACCGCTACTGCTCCCTTCAATCCACTTTACTCGCCTGTAATGGATTAAACATCGAATCACAACCCCAAAGATTTTGCTAGCAGATCGTTAATTGATGATCCTCTTGCCCCGACTACCTCAATCATTCTATGATAACTTGTATGTCAGTGATCTTATGATAGATATACAACTCATCATAACTTTTTTCTATGATCACTCATTATCTAGGACTAAAATGGTAGGAAGATGGTTAGCAAATTTGAAAGGAAAGAGGATCCCCATATCATCAACATATCTCTACATCTATGACATATGAAATTTAAACATTGAATTTTATATTAATAATATTTTAACTCAAATATGGTACAATAGACTTGGACATCCATCACATAAAAACTAGATTGTCCGAAGGATTAGGTGAAGCGTGATGCATAAATATTTGCAAAGATAGACCCTTCTTATATTTAATCTTTAATTTGGCAGAGAAAACCTTTCTTATACTTGTCCTCAAGCTAAACAATGTTGACTACCCTTCTTTTCTTCCAATCACATGTCCAAAAATACTTTAAAATGTTCTAGCTCATCCTGGATATAAACATTTTTTAACTTTTATTGACAATTGTACTAGATGTGATGCACAAATAAAAACCTTATACTACCATCCTAAAACTTTTAGCTTAACTTCCCTTCATTCATTAGTTGAATTAAAGTCTTCATATTACATAATACTAATAACAAGATTTAATGCAAATTTTTGATGACCGAGGTGTTATACATCAACAAAACTCTATTGTTGAAAGAAAGTATCAACTTCTCTTAATAGTTGCTCAAGCTGCATATTTTCATACACATGTCCCCATCCACTTTTCAAATGAATTTATCCTCACGGCCACATTTGTAATCAATTGAACACACCCCTTCTACTACAATATAAGACTTTATATGAACTATTCTACGATACAACCATCAATTATTTTTTGCTTAGAGTTTTTATATGTCTATATTTCACCTCAAATCTTTCCATATACCAAAAAAAAATTCAATGAAGGGCTCGTGCTTGCATTTCATCCACCATAAGGGCATGAAAGACTACAACTTATATAACATAGAGGCAAACAAATATTCATATATCAGGATGTTATTTTCAATAAAAAATACTTCTCATTCCACTCCAATACGAATAATACCTTTATAAATCAATTCCCTAACCTCATCAATCTAGGCCTCTTGTATGAACTTACAACATCATTCACAAACCTCATAAAAATGAACTGCCTTAGGGAATTCGTACTAATTCCCAAAAACTCCCAACTAGGACACCAATTAGGCAATCGACGAAGACCACCAAGACACCATCCTACTTGCATGATTATGTTTTCAATTTGCTAACTCCTTACCAAATTGTTGCCACAAAATCATCCAATGACAATTTGGGCATGTCTTCCAACAAATACCCCTCACTTGTTGGGCATGATCTTACAATCCTATCTCACACTTGCACAAGAATTTTTATCTAACAATTTCGCCTAATTTGACTCTCAATTCTACAATCAAGCCATTAAAAATCCCAAATGTTAGCAAGCGATGGGGTACAAACTCAATGCATTAAAACCTAAAAACACCTACTTCATCTCCTTTTTGCCACCAAGCAAAATGTCTTTGGCTGCAAATGAAATTAAAAAGTTTAGTACAACATTGATGACTCAAAAAATAATCAGAAAGCTCATCTCATTGCCTAGGGATACACACAACATGAAGACATAGAATTCATAGATACATACTCCCCCATTATTAAAATAGTTGTTGTTAAAGTGCTTTTAACTTTAACAATTATCCATGATTAAACTTCAACTCAATTAGACATTAATTATGCATTCTTATAAGAAGGCTGCTTATTTAAAAAAAAAATATTGAAAATTTCCTATATGATATATCATTAAAGGGGAACAGATGAGTAGTACTACTAAAGAAAGAAACATAAGTACCATTTACACAAATCTATATATGAAATAGCAATTATGTCATTAACGGTATTCAAAATTCTCCCAGTCACTAATCAGCTTTGGCTTCACAAAATTCAAATATGATTACTCATTATTTACAGGAGGAGTCTGCACTAATTTCATATCTCTATTAGTCTACATTGATGATTGTTTCATTATAGGACCATCATACCACTCCACGAATTTCATAAAGCACTTCATTCACATACAATTTAACCTAATAGACTTTGAAAACTTTAAAAATACTTCCTCAATTTAGAGATTGCTTGTTCAAGGACATTGTCCATTTCCGAAGATATTAAACTCTATAACTCTTAGAATATACTTGTCTTCTCAGTAGCAAGCCTACCAACATCCCCATGAAGCCCTCAAAACCAATTCAACACCTTTAATGGTGATCTCCTCCCCGACACTTTGCAATACAGGTGCCTCTTAGGGTGCTTTTTATACCTCACACTATCTTAAATGGACATAACCTTTATTACACATAAATTTGCCAATTCTTAGCTCAACTAAGAACATTACACATAACCGCTACTCACTACCTTCTTAAATACCACAAGTCCATCCATAGATAGGGATTATGGAATATATTTATTTGACTCCTCCAACCTTCTCTGTTCAAGACTTTTTCAATTGTCTATTGGGGATCTTGTCCGACTATGTTATCATCTTGTTTTGTATTTTCTTAGAAGACTCTTATACTCTCAGAAAGCAAACAAACATAATGCAATCTCTAGATCCTCTGTTGGTGCAAAATATTGTGCATTTGCTATCGTAGTTCATAAGTTAATGAATAACTCAACTCTTGTGAAATTTTGAGATACATTGAATTCAACCCACTAGTATTGTGTGATAACCAAGTAGTTATACACATATATATATATATATATATATATATATATATATATATGGATTTGATACAAATAAACTATCATGGGAATGATTGGGGCATTAATATGCTAAAAGTAAAGAACTGACACATCCCTCTTTGTTGAGAGAAAAATTGTTAGGTGCGGAGTGCAGACGGGGTGAGAACCGTCTGCACAGACACAGAGTACCGAGCGGTACCCAGCGGTACCGAGTGGTACCGAACGGTACCGAACACTGTTTTATACTAGTGTGCAGACGGTTCTCCCGTCCGCACTCCGTACCTAATAATTTCTCTTGTTGAGAACCTTCCTCGCCCCATCCTTCCACATAAATGCGTTGAAGAATATAGAGCTATATTGTTGCAGAGATTCCTTCAGTTTTATGTTTAATGGACTAGTGTGACTATGGCGGCACAGTCGAATCGGACAGATAAATACATATATTCAAGCTTCATCGCATAATGCCCAGCAGTTATATTACTACTTTATAACCTTAAACCACCAAATAAAAATAGTGCCAAGCCATGTTGCTACACCTGGCTATGCTTTGATGCTATAGAAACCTCTTAATTACAGGCTAATTATGTTTTTAATATATTAATCTCAATTATCAAATTAGCAAATTTATTTATCAAGTAAATCTTTGTTATGATAGGGATATTCAGAGATGACATCACAGCAATGAACAATAATTCATTTTTGTGATAGGAGACGAAATTATTTATTTATTTTATATTGAGTTTTAAATCAGAAAAAAAAATAAACTACCTCTGACCATCTTCTATTGCTTTATGCACCGATTTGTAACTTAAGATTTCATTTGGGAAGACTTATTTACCGCTTCTTAAAACATCTTTTTAATACAAATAATAAAAAAATATTTTAAGCAATAGAAAAAAAATCAGTCCCAAAGGAAACCAAAATCTCATTTTTTAAACAGAATTCCAATATTTTCTTGGCTTAAATCAGAATGAGAGTTTTTATTTCTGAACTTCATTAACATAGCTCGAACTGAATTTAAATCCAAGGCAAAACTTTTATTTTATTATTAAATAAAATAACTTAATAAGAAATAATAATATAGCATTAGTAAGAGTAGAACAAATTTTATTTATAATTATAATAAAATCATTCTGAAAGCGGATAAAAATAAATTTAGCTTAACCCCAATACATAGAAAAATAAAATTAAAAAAAAATTCTGCCAAAATAATTAGATATCGCTATTTTAAAATGGCAATACTAAATATTGAATCAATTCCTGGAGGCATGCAGATCTGCATTCCTATCCTACAACAAATTACAATAGAACAATATAATAATAATACATCACTAAATGGTTAGAAATAAATACAAATGTTAGGGCTTAGGGTTCAAGGTGTGGGATAACATGAAAAGATGCGCAGCTTGATCGTTTTAGGCTTCGTTTGTAATGGCTTTCTTACTGCTTCTTAAAACAACTTTTTAGTAAAAAAATTTAATTTTTATTTTAAAAAATTATTTTAAAAAGCAGTAAAAAAGCCGTCCCAAACGAAGCCTTAGTCCTCCCACTGATCATAGCCAGCATCATATCCATTAGCATAATTACCGTCTTCGTTGCCATAATAGTCATCATCAACATTTCCATAGCCATCATCTCCATATTCATCATCATATCCATAGTGATCTTCACCATTATTTGTCTGTGTAGCAAAGCCATCTTCACCACCCATTGCGGCATCCTCATCAGATCCCTTCTCCTCACCATTAGCAGCTTCTCCATCGTCATTCTCAGTGCGCTGTTTCTTTGCATTATCCTGCTCAGGCTTCATAGAAGGAATTTCAATACACAATCGAACATAGTAAATCTATCAAAAATAGGTTTAAAGCTAGAGAACCAACTACCAAAGATTAGGTCAACCTCAAGAATATGGATCAGTTTTGGATCAAATAAACTAAAGAAAAAGAAATGTAAGTCAGAATTCACATAAAAAAAACCTTGAAACATATATGCTGAAAAGATATTGACACAAACATGACTGCAGTTGAGATGACCAATAGCGTGGGGATTCTTCCTTCCGAAAACTATTAAGTAAATTAAACCAAATGCTGTAGATTAAGTAACAATTAAATTTGATCATTAATCTCATCTCGTTACTCCTGAGGGATTTCAAATGTCTTGCAGACAGCCAGCCAATACATTCGGAACTTTTACACATTAAATCATGCTGGGATTTTCGGTTAGAATCTACATAAATTGGCTCCGGCAACAACATTAAGCTTTTATCCCACTACGTAGGACTGGCTACATGAGTATTTTTTTTTCTTCATTATATCCTATTAAAAGTCAAATTTTCATTTAAATTTAATAAAAAAAGGTAATTTTTAATATTTTCTAACCAAGTCTGTTTAGGTCTACCCTACCTTTTTTAATATATGCCAAATTTACATCATCTATTTTCCAAACTGGGTCATTGGAAGTCTGGCGTTTAATGTGAACAAACCATCTAAGGCGTCTCTCTTGAATATTAGCTACCAGTGGAGCTACTCTAACCTTTTCACGTATATATTCGTTTTGCATTCTATTTTTAAGAGTGAAGCCACTCATCCACCTAAGCATCCTCATCTCTACAACATTTTACTTAATTTTATGATTCTCTTTTAATGGTCAACATTATGCGCCATAAAGCATTGCAAATCTCAACATCATCTTATAAAATTTTCCCTCAAATTTAAGGGGTACTTTTCTATCACACAATAGGCCTGATGCATTCCTTCACTTCAACCATCCAACTTGAATTCTACTAATAATATCATCATCTATTTAACTATTACGTTGGCCAATAGACCCAAGATATAAAAAACGTGTACTTTTATTAATGACTTGATCACCTAAAGTCACAATCCCCACAATAGATCTATTACTATTAAAATTACACTCCATGTATTTAGTTTTAGATCTACTCAAATGAAAACCTTTTGATTCTAAGATTGACCTCCATAATTCAAGCTTACCTTCAACTTCCTCTCTAGTTTTATCAACAAGGAGAATATCATCAGCAAAAAACATACGCCAGGGCACACCCTTTTGCAAATGTCTAGTAAGAACATCCATAACTAAAGCAAAAAGATAAAGATGATAATTTACATAATCCAAGTGAAATAGAAAAAAACTTGGACAAACCACCTTGTGTTTGAACACAAATAACAGTTCATGCATATATCTCCTGAATATAAACATTATTAACACTATTTTCTAGAACTCCCCAGAGCACGAATTCTATCATATGCTTTCTCTAAACTAATCAAAAGCAAATAATAGGAGTCTGCTCGACACTTTCTCAAACTGAGTGGCGTCACAAATGCAGGCCACCATATCACATGGTAAAAGCTCTTTGCTCCACATTAACCGCCAATTTTTAAGCAGGAGAACACACAGCTATGCTTAGTAGAATAGAGCAGTTTATAATTTTTTTACAAGACCTTAACATTAATTAAACACTGCCGTTGCCAGGTCCCAAGTCCTGGATGAGAAAAGTGGAGGGTTGCGTTAGGTAGTCGACAGCCAGCGTAAAACTTGTCGAACAAAAATGACATGAATCATTTAAGAAATTGTGTTAGTTGTTGTTGTACCTTAACATTAATTACATTACTGTGACATATTAATGTTTAGTAGAATAGAGCAATATATAAGTAATTATAAAAAATTAGGTTGTATACCAGCAAATACAATAATGTGCATATCTTAACTAATATAAATAACTATCTATTACTAAAAATTAATAAATTTCTGAAAAATTCATCCACGCTTAAAAAAAAAGGAAAAAAAAACCCCGGAATTACTCCAAATTATTGCCAATTGAAAGAGCAGCATACCGTGTATAGACTCTCCAATGCCTTGAAATTAACTCTTGAATGGAACGACTGCAGCCACAAAACCATTATCACCATAAGAACAATCAGCTATGGTTGGCAACAACAAAGCAAACTTAAAAATAAACATCAACCAAAATTAATAAAGGAAAAGGATAAATAACCTTTGTAAAAAAAAACACAATCATTTGACTGTTAAGGACATCACAAAGGACATGTACCTTTCGTTTTAGCAATTGGCTTGTTGCTTCAAGAGGAGATTTTGGAGGTGTTGAATTCCTTTTCTCTGCTGCTCGTTTTTGCCTCTTTTCCTGAAATAATGATCTATTTAGGTTGAAGCATAGCGATTCAACGGCAAAATCTTTACAATTAGCATTTAGCTTCAAGAGAAAATTTCAAAACCTCTATTTATGAATGGATGCATTCAGAAAGATGCCACAAATCAACAACATTTATTCGTGATACAGTAATAATGGTAGATTTAAAAGTAGCGAATCAATGGATACACAAGCAATAGACAATGGAAAAATATAAAGTGAGTACCGCTTACATAGCATGATAGCAGCTAAAGCATAAATGGCAAACTAAATTTACCAGCATTATCAGCTAGCTATTTGTATATCCAAAACCAAGAATAATTTTGTTGTTTCAGATCACAAACAAAAAGCAAAAGCAAATTGAAAACCTCATGAAATAAAACTATAATACCATGTGAATAAGCTAATTTTCCTATTTCCATGTAAAAGAAAGAGCATAATTATATTATCACTCAAGAAGGAACAAGCATAGCTTCAAATAATCAACTTTCTTTCAATAGTTAAATTCTAATGCCGGCCAAAAAATTGCAAAATATAACCCTTTAAAAATAAATCTTTCAGTGATACTAAGTAATCATGATGACAATGATCATGTAGATCAAAGACAACCAATTAAATAAGAACTCGGTTCTTTATATGTAAACTTGAAAAAAATAACAAAATATCAAACCAAATGATAACGTGATAGCTTATTAAGTCAAAGAAATAAACATAAAACTAAAAACACAAAAAATAAAGATAACCAAAATTTTAGGGAAAAGTGATAGGAAAATTAAGAACACCACAAAACTAATAACAAATATTTATAATAAAAAAATTGAAGAAAATAATTCATCAAATAGAATAAAATAATGGCTCACATTGAAACAAGAAGATAACAGATAGCTTCATGCCTTATCAAGTTACTTATAGCTCACAACTCCCAAGCTTAATCGGAGAACATCCAAGCTTGGCATGTAACTGTAATATAAAGACATTCTTGCAAAAAGATTAACCACCCAATTAGAGGCCTCTATCACATTCGTACTAACATGAGATTTATGCATGTAATCATATAAATACAATTCATATGATATTGATTCTTAGTGAACTTCAATCAAACTTTTGCCATCATTGCCAAATTGGCAAAGAGAATGAATGCGTGACTATTTTAAAGCACGGACAAATGACTATATATATAATAAAATTTAAAAAATATATAGGTGAGAATTTTCAATAGGTGCCACAGCAGAGGAAATTTGAAGGAAGTCCCGTGGTTGATACAATCCCTCAAAGCCCTTGGCCGACGATCTGATCCGGCCAAGTGGATTGAAGACTTGAAGACATTGCCAGGGTAGATTCACTCCCCCAAACTCCTCGTCATTGATTTGATTCGATCGAGTCGAACCAAAAGATAGTGTGCTCTCCCCAACCTCCCCTCGCATTGAATGCAAATTTAACATGCTGAGTTTCAAAACTCGAAGAAAATCCTAAAATCTCAAGTTTGAGCCCAGATTTTCAATCAAAATCAACATTCGATATCATTGCCATTTGTACCCTGCAATGTCTCCTTGTAGCTCAGCACATACAATGATAATCTAGTTTTCTCAATATCATTTGTGATTTCTCAAATCCATTTCAAACATCTAATTCAAGTACTCTCGTTTCAAATCATTTAACAAATTCAGGCTTCGACATTACGCCCCCAAGTTAAATGGCGGAGCGAAAAAGTTAAGCCAAACTTTCATGATCTTCCTATTAATTTTGCAAACCTGCACATTTGAGTGAAACTTAATGTGTTGAGTTTTAAAATTTGAAGAAGATCCATTTAACTTCAACCTTCAGTTTAAGTTCAAGTCCAGTTTCAATCTTAAGTTCAAGTCCAATTTCAATTTCCAATTCATATTTTGGCTTCGACAATTCACATCAAGTCAACCGGTGGAATGAAAGAGTCAAGCTCATTCCATGGGATTTTCATGTCAATTTTGTAAACCTGCATAATCGAGTGAAACTTAATATGCTAGGTTTTAGAATTTGTCGAAGATCCCTCAATCTCAAATTCAAAATTAAAACAACAAATCTAGACTTTGACATTTTACTCTAAATCAATTGGTGGAACGAAATAGTTAAGCATAATTCTCCAAAATTTCTTTGTCAATTTTGTGAACCCTCATGTTGGCTGAAAACTTAATATGTTGAGGTCTGAAATTTAAAAATAACCAATCAAGCTCAAAAGTCAAATCACCTTTTTAAATCAACTAATTGAAATCACCTTACGTTAATTTTAAGAAAAATAAAGTGTACTCAAATGGCTGGAAAACTTATCTTCTCCTTGGATAGAAACTTGACTAGAGAAGAAATCATCTATGGTAGTTCAATTCAATTTGGATACATGTAAACTTAAATTCCATAAATTCTGTATATATATCGAGTTGTAAATTGTCAAGAGTTGTAAAGAATAAAAAATAACTGCTTATGTATATACAAGCGGGGCTCCAAAAAACAATGTCCTCTTTCAAAAAGGATATTCTTTTTAAAATTCCACATAAGACTTGGAGCTCGAAGACTATAAACAGTTATATTTGATTCTAGATGTATATGATAGATTAGAATCCAAGTTTGTTATTGATGGGGCCTGACCATCATTATTTTATTGCAAACCCTGGGTTGTACTTTCCAAATTTATAAATTAATAAAATTATTTTTTATACATTATTGTTCATACATCATTTACATCATATGTGTAGTTTCTTTTTTTTGTAAGCATATTGTATTACATTCGATTTAAATTCTTAACAAATCATTGATTCTTAGGATAGAGCTTACTAAATCTTGCATTTATACGACAATTTTTATGCTTAGGATTGTTAGCTGACAGCTCATTTTAGGCAAATGATAAGTCCAGATTTTATACACCCTTCTCTACATATCTCTCCTTAATTCAAATCTAAAATTTCAAATCAATTCTAGAATTTATAATCTAAAGCTTGTGCATCGAAATCTAATTAGCCCAAGTATTTATTTAAATCTATATGAATTTTAAATCTTTTAGTCTTCATTTTAATCAAGAGTATTCTCTTAAGAGATAAAATTAAACATAGGGGCTTGTCCCTGTAGGGAGTCTAGATTCCAAAATAAAATAAACCCTATCTTAGTTCCTTTCTAAGGTAGGAGAAGATCTGTGAATGCAGAGTAGCTTTATACATATTTTAAATTTAATTTCATAATCAAAAGATAGATGGATATTTTGCTTGCCCTTATGGCGAATGGAATATTTTTTATATTTGATCATGGAATTAAATTTATAATTTATTCTTCTAATTGGAACAATGGTAGAATATGTTTTTCATCTTTTGGGATAAATTACATATTCCTTATGCTGCATCTAATGAGAAAAATAAATTATAGTTTCTCTCTTTTAAATCAATAGCATAATATTAGTCAATCATTCGAGGTATTATAATGTTAAGCTATGCAGATTTGATTGGAAGAAACTAAAATACATAGTTAAAACAAATCTTGTGGCACAAAACACATAAAAGAATTTTATTCACAGTAGCTGACCCCACATAGTGGGATAAAGGTTTGTTGATATTGTATTGCTATTATTGAACATTATATCATGTTCAAGTACTTTCTAAAGTTAAATATTTGATATGCAGCAAATTTGAGAATAACCGAATAACTAAAGTTCATTATATATATATATATATATATATATAAATGTCTACATATTAATATGAAATATATATATATTCTACATATTAATATGAAATGTGATGCAAAAATAAAATAAACTACATGAACATTAATATGAAAAAAGTATAAAAAGGGAAAAAGTGTATGCATGCAAATACAAGAGTTCAGCCCCTTACGATACTAGTTGGGGACGCAATGTTCTTAAGCACATTTAATGAAAAAGGATGGGAATAAAAATTGAAATGAAAATGGTTGTACTTTCACCAGTCCAAAATTTTGACGGTGCTTATGTAATAAATGAAAAGAAAAAAAGAATAAATAAACAAAATAAAGTTACTTGAAAATAATATAATAGGAATCTATATTCATATTAAATGTTTCTATATATGTTAAATAAAAAGATTGCCAAAGGAACATAACCGCATTTATGTATGTTTAACGGTTATATTATAAACTATAATTAGCCACTGAGTTTATTACAAATCTCAAATTGTTAAATCTAAAATATCAGTTAAATCTCCTGTGAACTAAATGACTGAAAGAGAAGAGTTTATCTACAGAAAAAGAGGATCAAATAATATCAGATAAATTTGAATTATTATATATTTTGTTTTAGTGGTTTTTCAATTAAATGTTGGGCGTAAGTGTTTTATGTGATTGAAAGAACTGTAATAACCATCAGACTGTTTTTTTCCATCTCATTAAATCGGGTCTCTAAGACGGGTTGTGACAAGTAGGTAGTGATAGTTGTTTTCTAAAATCACTCCAAACATCTCAAAGTTATTTTGAGTATTTTTAAACTTGATTTGTTAAAAAAAAACCAAAAAATAAATAAATCTAATTTAAAAGCATATTAAACAAACATTTTTATAAATAAAGTAAAAATAAAAAACAAAATTGATTACAAACAGGCCCTACAACTAAGGTTAATAAGTTAATGGTACAAATTCTCAATTCCAGCAAGTAGGGTGAAAATGAATGAGAATCAATGGAAAAAATAATTAATAAGAATGTTTCAAGCAAACTTTTATCTTTTATACAATCAAATGACATTGCATCAAGACATAGCTCACACAACTGAATTTAAGTTTCACAAGATTATTCACCATTCTAGATTAAGCCCAAATTATTCAAATAGAGTGATAGTTCAAAGGTTGACCCTGAAACATTGGTTATGTTTACTCTAGTTTACTCTCGAGACCCAGATTTGAGTCATGGAAACAACTTGTCTACAAATATAAGAGTAAGATTGTGCACAACCCCAAACCTTGTATTAGCGGAATCTCCATGCATTGGGCATGCCTTTTTTAGCATTATCTTGTACTTTCAAGTCATTTAACCTCATGGTCAACCACTTATTACCGTTCATAAATTCCAAAGATCAAATTGCTTCGTATCATTAATAGAAGCTGGTAATATGATGCCTCTTGGAAGTAAAAATAATAAAATAGACAGAAGAAAAATGCAGGAATATAAATATAGGGGCTGATTTTCTATTGATTCTTCAACAAAAATGAAAGATACAATTGATCTACTATTCGATAGATAAATTGGCTCTCCCACAAACCCTATAGCCGCCGCTACGAAAATCACACCAAAAACCCTAGAAAATAAACTCAACACATATCTCCTCATAACCCTAGACAACACTCCCCCTTAAATAGGCCTCACACACATTAAACACAATTAGAACCTTCCTAAACAACATAAACACAAGTAGGAAGTATTCCTAAGAATGCCTAAACATAATTAGGAAACATTCCTAAATAAGTAAAATCTTCCTAAACAACAGAAACACAATTAGGAAACCTTTCTAAACAGCATAAACATAATTAGAAAACCTTTCTAAACAATTAAAATATTCCTAAACAGCATAAACACAATTAATAAACTTTCATAAACAACTCCCTTTTGATTCCTCCTAACATAATGAATAATAGCTCCTCTGGGCCCCACAACGGGGCCAAAATCTCTCCCTCTACTGCCCTGGTTTCACCCATCCAAAGGGCGGGTTCAGCCAGGGCAGAGCTGGTTTGGCTGGGACGGTATAAGCCGGCCAGGTGGCCCCATCTTGGCGTATCACAATACCATGTAAACAATTCTCCAATAATTGAATCAGTGCCGAGGCTGTTCTTTTTCTAATCGTTTGTCATGACATTTATTTCTTAACTGATATTTATTCACATTTATTTCTCAACTGATTTATTCCCAGCAGAAATTTCAGTGTGCTTTTTATATACTGTTTTATACAAATTTCATAACTAAAAACAGTTTTAAGCCCTACTGTAGAAGAAGAAAATCAGTACGAATTTATTGTTGGTTAACTACCTAAATGAACAACTAGAGGATGATATAAATAATCGTTAGGAAACCAAAAATATATATAAGGTAAAGCAAGATATTAGCATTAATATGGCAAACAAACAAAATAAGGTCACCTAAGAACAACCCTTAATGTGAGTGCTAGAACAGGCTTGCAAGAACTCATTCTTATTCTTCTTTTTCGCTTCTCATTTCTTTCCCCTTGATATATGTTTTAAACTTTAGGTAAAGGAAGAAATCATTACCATGAAAGACACTGTTCAATAGAAAACAAGACGAGTATCACAGAAAATCATGTTAAAAGAAACTTAACAAAGCATCTTGGAGATAATTTAAATAGCTAGTTCATGAAATGATTATATATTAAGCAAATATTTAATAAATAAAAAAGATTTAAGATAAAAAGCAACAAATAGAAAAGATAGGATGCTTTAGCTCGCAACTAGAAAATGTTAATGACAACAAGAACTAGGGACAATGGAATGATTTCTGCTACTGAGCTACCTTTCTAGAATTGGCCAAAGCAGCTGCAGTCGCTGCTGCCAGTTCTTTTGCGGAACTAAATTCTTCAGAATTATTAGACAAAGTAGCCTCATAAGTTTCTTTAGCAGCTTCAGCAGCGGCAGCTTCCTTGGCTGCTTGCTCCTGTGCAATATTAACACTGAATCATCACATGCATGGATGACAAAAGGTGACAATATTACCAATCAAATAATTAATTTACCTCGAGGTATTCTTTGTTCATTTCTTCCCATATGATCTTTTTATACTTCTTTTCCTCCTCATTGTGAAGGTAACCATCAACCTATTATGCAAACTAACATTAGAACATAAAAATACAAACTTTAAGAATGTAATTTCAGAGAAAATCAAGGTTGCATTGATTGAAAAATATCTAGAAAGAAGAAATACATTGACCCTACTAAACGCTGCATAATTTCAGCCTGCTGGGACTACACTTATCAAGACTACGCTATCTTTCATTCATCTTCAATGGCCAACTAATCGATCTATGGAATCCCTGCTGCCTACTCATTAATATGTGAATAATTATAATTATTCTGCAATTATTCTTCTAGATACTCATCAATTTGTAGACTACTACAACTATTTGTAATTATTATTCCTTAAATTTATATATTTCTTATTAGAAACTCCCCTTAAATTATATAAATGCTACACAAATATTGAAATGACATACTAAACCAATTCACCCTAATTTTGGTCAAGACATTAAAACCACTTTTTCTCATCCTTTTATTTCAATTGTTGCAGCCAAGGCTTTTAAAACCGGTGCCGGTTCAACGGTTTCGCGGTCGAACCGCCGGTTCGGGCGGTTCATTCACGGTTTGGTGCGGGACCGGTTTTTATTTGAACCGTAACCGGCCGGCCGGCCGGTTCGCGGTTGAACCGGTTGAACCGGCCGGTCCGATCCGGTTTTCAAAGCATTGGTTGCAGCCTGCATTGCTGCATTATCATAATCCTGCAACCTTCATTGTTAGACGCTCTTCCTTCTCTCCATATTTTCTAAAATTGCAATCTTCATCGTTATATTGCCGTAAACACTTCCCATTGCTGCAACCTTCATAGTTACATTACCATAAATTGTCCCTACTGTAGCAAACTTCATCATTGCATTGCAGCATTTTTTTTTCTTTTTCAATTTTTTCCTATGACTAGAACTATGAATCTTAGTATTGTATTCTCTTGAAACCGAGGAATAAAATCTAAATAAAATGGAAAATTGCAAAACATCCATTCAATATATTGGTTAAATGAAAAGAACTATCTAAAATGACTGCAGGTTCTTAAAGGAAAAAAAAATTAGGCAATTGATAAGGCATACAAAAACAAGAGCGCTTGCTAGGAGCATCTAAAAAAACATCTGCAATATGTGCTTGTACTCTAGCATTCTAAAATATTACCTCATCTTCTCACGCCTTTAAAGTCTTATGCCCATTGCAACCTCATGGATCACTATGATAGACAGACCGATTTGATTGGGAGAAAATTAAGAAGTTTCCTAATCAAGAATGAGCAGTTTAGAAAGGTTCTTAATCAAATAGAAATTGTCAAGGAAAATTTTAATTACAACTATGAGGGAATTATTTAGGGCAAGAGATCTAATTTGAATTCAAAATCTAAAAGGGAATTATTTAGAGAAAGGGAGGAGGAATCAAGGGGAATTTTTCATAAAAGTTTTAATTACAATTGTGAGGGAATTATTTAGGGAAAGAGATCTAATTTGAATTCAAAATCTAAGAGAGAATTATTTAAGAAAAGGAGGCTGATTTGGGAGGGAATTATTGGGAGCTTATTTAAAGTAACTATGTTGTTATTTTGGGGGAAGATGATTTGCATTTGTTGTAGTATTTTTTTAGAAAACTCTAACCGGCGGCTAGGGATTTGGGAGAGCTGGGTCTTCCTCTCCAATTGAAGAACCAATTGTATCTTGTTTTTTCTTTCATATATCTTTCAATAAAAAGTTCTTGTATGTTCTTCTTCCTAATTTTCTCAGTTTCTACATCCACTTCCTATCAAATTGATTCAAAAGCTATAGATTATCTGACCAAATATTTTCATAAATATATTTAATATATCATTTGCCCTAAAAACAGGAAAATATGGTAGGTGAATGCTTGACCATGATGTCCAGTCATGAAGATATTCTTATTCTCACACTCTAAAATGTCCTCATGTATTTAAATTATTTGCCAACTTGTTATTTATTCAAAAGCTAACAAAAGATTTCAAATGCAATGCCGTTTCTTATCCATCATATTGTGTCTTCAGAATAGGGCACAAAGAGGATGATAGGCCTTGCTAAATAAAGAGATGGTAAGAAATCCAATAATTAAGAAAACTCCTTGCAACCTTAAATATTATCTCATATCCCAGAAACCCTTACATACAATCAATAAAAATAAGATGGCTTCAATGCATACCCCTTAATTATTCATCGCTCTTTATTCTCAAAATCATGTTTTTTCAATAATCAAATAATATAAAAAAAGGAGAATTTCACTGCATTTGTGAAATACAACAACATCAAGTCTTTATCCCACTTGTATTTGTGAAATAGCACAACACGATTATACAAATTTTTTAATTAATGGCACAAAATCATTTTTCATTTTTCTCTCATTTATTATGACATATGGGGACCAGCTACACCTAGATCTCTAAGACTTTTTAGTATGTCAAGGATCTTTTAAATAAAAGCTAAAAGTGATGTAAATTGTAAGCCACCTACCTTTTTCAATATGATCAAAAAGCAATTTGGTGTTGAAATTAAAAGAACCATATCTAAGAAAACCAAAGACTACTTTAATTACTCTCTTTCCTCATACTTCAAGGAAAGCCTTTATCCCACTTGTGTTTGTGAAATAGCATAAAACAACTATTAAAAACAATTTAATTAATGGCACAAAAATCATTGTTCATTTTTCTCTCATTTATTATGACATATGGGGATCAGCCACCTAGATCTCTAAGACTTTGTAGTACGTCAAGGATCTTTTAAATAAATGCTAAAAGTGATATAAGCCACCTACCTTTTTCAATATGATCAAAAAGCAATTTGATGTTGGAATTAAAAGAACCACGTCTAAAAATATGAAAAACTACTTTAATCACTAATCACTCTGTCTCCTCATACTTCAAGGAAAAAAGAACAACACATAAATCATTTTGTGGCATTCACCCAAGAAAATTAAATGGCTGGATGAAAAAATGGCACCTCAACATCATCTATATCAGAAAAGCTTTCAGGATCTCCAGTTCCTTCTTCATGCAAATCCTGCTCTGAGTAATTGCAAGCAAAAGTATCAACAGCTGAATGCCCTGTTAAAGAACTCAGATAAAGTTATTGGTGACTAGTTAATTATACATAATTGGATGTAAGTAAATGCCAAGCATAAATAGCTGGGAGGCTGATTATGAAGATAACATACATATAGCTAGCGTAACAGTGCATGTCCGTTGTAGATATCTAAAGTAGCATACATACCATTATGAAGTTTAGGTTCTTCTGAAAATGGTGCTTTACTTCCATGGGAAACTGAAGTGGCCTTCGATGATAAATCAGTCTGTTGCATATCCTGCCAAAAAACAAAAATGGTCGATGTCAGGAAAAAAAAGCATTAGAAAAAAATAAACAAAATTAATGGTTTCATCAAAATTTTTTATTATTCATTGACAAAAAAAATTGTTAATTAATTTGTACGTAGCAATTATAAAACAGAAAAACTTGCATTAATGCACAGAAATTAGCATTTAGAAGTAAATTTGTAATTCATATTTCATAAATCGAACTATAGAATCAGCATAAATCCCATTGCCATGTTTCATCTGGTAAATGCCATAATAACCAAGGATGATATTACAATATTCCATAGCAAAAAAAATTGGCAAGAGGCCCTAACAAAGATTGTGCAACAGAAACATTTGGCGAAATTTTAAGATACACAGTCCATCTTCTTGATGATATTCAATCCTTAAGAAAAATGAGGAGGATGGGGGACAGGTAAGACAAAAGTCTGAAAAATTGTTATACTATTGCTCTATAACTTACTGCATTTGTTTTAGGCATCTTTTCCTCAGCTCTGGCCTTCTGCAACCTCTGCCTTTCAGCATGCTGAAAGGCTGGAGGTTCTGCACCTCCCTTAATTCCCCCTGATAAATGAATGAACTGCATAAAACATGAGATTGATACCAAAAAAAAAACCCATTCAACAAAATAAAGCAGAATAAGAGCATTCGAAATTACTTCATTGAAACATTCTCTGCAAAGTCCATGAGCAAAATGAGGCTCATTTGTATCCTTGTGCGCACACAGCACTTGCCCTGGTGTGGGAGACTGATATGATTGAGAGACATTATTTAGCTCGTCGGCCCTGGCAATAAAATCCTCGATCTAAAAAGGAAAAATACAAGCAGAGAAGTGTGAAAAAAATGCTTTGGAATTTATTTGAAAATACAAGCAAAACGTAAAATGAGTTCTAAAACAACCATTTATTAAACCCCTCAAAGAGAATCTTAGATAATTCATGATACACAATCTACACGACTTGCTTTCCCTAACATTTTCCAAAACTAAATCTGATCACACTGTTGGAAGACAATAGCGTGTGGAGGCACTAAGCTCGCATGTAAAACTTCTGCAATTAATAATTAAATTTATTCTTTACCTCATATGGGATGAAATTCCAACCATTTCCACATTAAACTTTCTTTCCATTTTTCTAATTTTATTTTGGTTTGAAAGAGGTGAAACTTGCAGGAGCATGTAATTCATAAAGCATATGATAGTTATCTCACTTGGAATACCTACTGTACTCAAATCCAAGACCAATGAAAAAAAAAATTGGACAAAATATTGATCATCGTTGTAACTAAATTATGATTGAGGAAGCTTAATCATTGCAAAACAACTCTAATACTGGTTGTTTGCTCCAAAATAACTTTAGCACACATTTTCCCTTAGATAACAAACAAATAGATTCTCATGGTTTATGATCATCAATAAATTCTTACGAATATCTTATGTTGATCTCAATATCTCAGTATTCATTACCGTACCACAAAAACAACAACACAGCTAAGCTTGTATAAACCAAATTGATCAGCTTCTATACATGTGATTTGTCACAAATTTATCATCCTCAACACTAATTTCATTATAGGATTAGGGAAAGGTTGATGTATGCACCCTTATCCCTAAATTTTATGAGAGCTTGTTTACATGACTAGAAGGCATCATACGCAATTAACCTTTATCCATGTGAGGCAACATCCGCATTTAAGCTTTATCCACTAATAGTTATAACCATTATGAAAACCCTAAACGTTCTCAATAGTGGATCTTAAGATGCTGTTACTTCCATCATTTGACATCCTATCAGCCTTAAGGATTTCATACAATAGAATGTTAATCATATTACCCTTAATGCTCTTCATAGTAGATTTTAAAATGTTGTTCAATTATTTGACATCCTATTAGCCTTAAGGGTCTCATAGAATAGCTCTGTAGCTATAATACTCTAATATATATATATATATATATGACAATGTCAGAGTAAGAATTAAAAGGGGGGAGGCTAATTGGCTGAAGTCGAGGTGAGTACTCATATTCATAAATTATGATAATGGGGTTATTTTTTCTAAATGCATTTAATTTCTTATCATTCTCATTAAGTGTTTATGTGTTATCTCTATAAAATGCAAGTGATCATATTGAGTTTGATGATACAGATTTATGTAATTTAGCATAAGTCTTACATTGAAATGATATAGAACATTCAAATAAAGTTATTAAGTAAAAAATAATTGCATGTACAAAATTGAATGATAGAGTACACCCCATTTTGATATTGACTAAGGACGCAATGTACAATACGCGTCAAATTAAAAAGATTTTAAAAAGGTTATCAAAATGGAAATGGATGTACCTTCATTGATATTATTTAAACAGCGCCTCCTATGCTAGTTATACTAATTACAGAAAAGGTTATAAAAGGATATAAGTATTCCATATATGCATAAGATATGATTGATAATCATTTCTAAACTTAAATGCTAATAAATAAAACAATTTTATATTTTACAACTAGAATTCATGTTGATCAAAATATCTTGTATTACTATAATTTAGAAGTATGTCATACTCATTGAGTTGTTTTATGACTTACTCAATATTTATAAATGTACATAAGTATTATTTAAATAGTTAAAATCAGAATAAGAGGAGAGAACATGTATTATATGTGCAACATTCTGAGAGAAAGATATTTATTTGAGATAGTTCTAATATTTTGTTTTAAAATACATTTGAAGTTTAGTGGCTCGTACAGTGTCTTAGAGATAATTGGAATTTTTGGTGTATGAAACTTTAAATAATCATTCGATCGTATGTTCCCATCTCGCTAATATATATGTGCACAAGCGCGCACACACATATATAAATATTGGAGGCATAATCTTCTTTCCCACAACATCAATAAAGGCATATATAAGATCCTCTCACCATAGCACTAAGAAAGGGGAGTATAGACCACTTGCATGACAAATATGCAAACATATGTGATTTCCCAATCGTGTAAAGAAAGACATGTATAAGTAATGTTGATCCCGGCTCAAACAAACCAAAAAAATAAAAAAAATAAAAATAAATGTCGCGTAACTGCTCTGCCCCCATCCTGCACGTCACACGCCGAGCCGTCCATTCACACGTCGCAGACACGATCGCGACACTCCTCCCACGTCGCATGACACATTCGAATCGTTAAAAGGCCGCGAGAACGAGGCCTTCGGCCTCCGCTCCGGCTCGGCTCTCTCTCTCTCTCGCGTCTCATTTCTCCCTTCCCGTGACTTCTTGGGCTCCTTCGTGCTGCTCGACTGTGCTCCGACGACGACGTGCCCTTCGAGTTGAATTGGAAGTTACGACACTTTGAGCGGAAGCAACGTCGCTCCTTAGGTAACAAGAACATAAACAGCTCACTCATTTCACCAATCATGATGTTTGACTCCTTCGAAGGAAAGTTAAAGAAACTAGATATAATGAAGAGCACAAAAAATCCTAGCAAGAAATAAAAAGAAACAGAGAACAAAAGTTGAAAGAATGAAACCCTAACCTACTTTGATATCATATACAAAAGAAAAAATATGTAAGAAAACAACTTCGAATTTTATTATTTGATTATTTACAAAGTGCAAAAAAATATATAGACTTTTCCAAAAGTCATATAATAAAAATAAATCAAAGCTAATTAAAAAGCCTTCCGACAACTAGAAGAGGAAGGAGAGGCACAAAAGAATTGCAATCTAAAGGTTATAAGAGGATCAACGCAATGGTTAGTACTATTAATTTGTGTGCTCAAGAATTCTTATCAAAATTGGTTGGCTTGTAAGTCCTATGATCCTTCAACAGAAAATATATATGTACTTAATTATTAATAGTTAATAGTGTAGGTATCTTTATAATTGTATTGTAATTTATAAGTTGTTGAATATCAGATTTCTAATTTTTACTTCACTCGATGTTTAAGGATCCTATTAATCATTTGAAGTGCACTTCCATAAACTAAGGAACGTGCTTTGTTTACACTTAAAAGCTTCAAAATAAGAATACTCATTCATGTATCACACGTTAATCTGTTCTGTGCTAACACATAAATCAAAAACATTTTTCACACTTCCATCTAGAACACTTTTGAAAGGAATAAAAGAGCAAATTCTGATCTGGATGTCTACCATTAGACAATTAAAGAATCACTCTATACTAATTGTGGATTAATATTGGAGATGGAAACAAGAATGCAATTTTTTGCATTAAATCGTGCAATAGAGAGGTAAAAGAGAAAAGAGTCGGATATTAATCTCCCCAAGCATGTTTCTAAATCGCATCACAAGTTTATATCAAATTCTGTCTTGGTTAATTCAAAATGAAATTATTTTGAAAACATAATAAATGTTTACCGTCAAACAACCCGAATCTGTATTCTCAAACTCAATCAGCCTTTTTGTCAACGTTGCCTCACATATATGTACGACAGTCACCTGTAAAAACAAGAACCAACTGCATCAATCAGCTAATTCAACTTAGTGATGTAATCAAGGGTTTCAAAATTAAATACAGAAAAGGATAGAAAAAGAGGTGCGTGTGTTTATTCGGGCTGGGGAAATGAATTCACCAACAAAAAATCCTAAATTGTCTTGCACACTATGCATGTTACAAAGTTAGATAGTTTAATTGCTTAAATTATTTAAACATGTCGTTTAGTATTTTTCTTAATACTATCAATTTGGTAAGATTTTAAAATATAATGTAAGAAGTTTTAAACCAAATTATAATCTTTAATTTTCTCTAACTATATGACTAATTATTCTCTTGTTATACCCTTCAAAGAGATTCATCATTAAGTTGATTTATTAAGTGAAATAGCTATTTAGTTTTTTTATGCATCGGATAAGTGCTTAATCTGGGCACCAAGCACTTTGGCCGCTCTAAAGTCATTTTTTCTTGAGATTACCTAGAACTTTTAATACACTGGAAAATATGAACGAGGGGAAATTTTTACTAGGAAATGCAAAAAGAAAAATCCATAAAAGGTTGAACAGACTAACAATATCTGATTTGGAATAGTTGAAGCCATGAGATAGTGCAGATATGTACAATGCCGCACCACATAAGCCACTAGGTTTCCTTCCTGTCTGTAATTCATAGGAGAGTGATGTGTTACCTCGATTTCAAGTATCACAGCGCTTAGGAAATTAATAGGTAACCTAGATACATGCCTGCATCCAGTCACGTTTCATGCTTGCAACAATACGCAGTGCTACTTCAGAAACAGGATTATGACTTTCACCTAATAAGCCTGCACGTTAGTAAGATAAAAGACGTATAAATCCAATTTGAAAATGTATGTCAAACTAATCTTATAGTCAATAACACGTTATTTTCTAAAGATGTTTGAGAAATATAATCAGATTCATTCCATGTATTCTCTTTTATTAAATTTGCATTGTGTCCGGTGTACCTACACCGGAAGAACAGCGTGAATCAATTTATAAAAGAAAGCAACATGAATTACTTAGAAAATTAGAGCTTATTGCTATATTTTATTATGTTGTTTAATGTAAGAAAATAAGATGTAAATAAATAGGTGAAGAAACAACAATTGGGAAAGAAAAAAATCAGAAGCAACCTTTAATTTTGGAATCAAGAATTAACTACAAAGAAGAAATAAAAAATTATTGTCCGCTGAATGCCTTAGATGAAAGTTGTTGTCTCCAGATACTTGGATTACTGCAGATAAAAGTTCTTGACATGACTTAATGGATTGATGAAAATAGAATGATGTTGTTCATGAATTCAGAATTATTTAAACACTCTCCCTCAAATTGAGTTGTATATCTTTATCATATTCAACTTGTTTAGATGATCAAAATTTATTTTTAGGACAGTCTTGGTGAAAATATCTATAATTTCAGAGTTTGTTGAAAGATAATTTAGTTGGAATAATACATTTCAGCTTTTTTCTACAACGAAATGTTGGTATATTTTAACGTGTCCAGGCATGTCATGGTGGATTGGATGTTTTGCAATACTTATAACAACCTGATTGTAGCAATACAATTTTAAGAAAACTTTCACTTGATATTTTAATTCTTCTAAAAATCTTTTTAATTCATAAATACTAAATGTCACGGCCATGTATTCAACGTCAACATACTTGAGATCACATTGTTTCTTACGTCCCCCATATAACTAAATTTTCCCATACATTAGTACAACAACCGCAAGCAGAACTTTGCCTAATGTGTCTCCAGCCCAATCACCATATGTGAAATTAATAATTTACTTATTGGATGACACTCTTTCCCTAATATCATCTTAAGGTATCTTAGTTAGGGCTGTAAGTGAGCCGGCTCGAGCTCAACTCGTTTATGGGCTCGCAAGCCAAGCTTATCAAGCTCATTTAGTAAGCAAGCTCGAGTTCGAGCTTGAGCCGGCTCGGCTCGTGATCTCGCGAGCAGGCTCGAATAAATATTAATATTTTAAAATAAATTTATTTTATTTATTAAATTTAATTATTAAAAATTTAATAAAAACAACCTAAGTTTTATTTAAAGGTTAAACATTTCATATTTTTTTCTAAATTTTGACTAAGTTTTTAAAATCCCGCTTAAGTTTTAAAAATCATGACTAATTTTTAAAAATCCCACCTACTTTAAAAATTATCATCCATGGCTTGCGAGCCAGCTCGAGCTCGTTTACAGTTAGATGAGCTCGAGTTTGAGCTCACTTTCTAACTTACGAGCCGAGCTTGATAAGGGCCTAAACTCAACTCGACTCATTTACACCCCTAATCTTAGTTAATCTTTTGTCTAATGTGTTTCAAGCACAATCAGTATTTGCGAAAATTTCAATTTCCTTATTGTTTGAATTTTCCTATAGCAAGCCTTTCCTAATATCATCTTGAGGTGCCTTAGTGAATCTTTTGTCGGATACATCTCCAATCTAATTAGCATATTTGAAATTTCCAATTTCCTTAATAGATGACCTTTTATATAGCAATCATTTTTCTAATATCATCTTGAGGTGCTTTAGAATGTAGTTAATAGCTTCCATGTGATCTACAGTATGTTTATTTAACATGGAACCCAATATCATGATAGGTGAAATTAAGGTAGATGAGTCTACCCACAAGACTTTATAACCAACCTTTAACAAGAAGCATGCTATTAATGGTGATATTCATTTTCTATATTGAGTCTATTCGAATTTATAAAGACTTATCTCCACGGATACTTTTTTTTGAAAGTAGATGAAGATTATCCTTGGAGAAATAATAACACCTTATTTTAATACAATAAAGTGTATTAGATTTTCTAAAACTTTACCTAGCTCTTCCTCAAAATGACTTTTTAATATAATATTGCCTAAATAGATGATCAAACTAATCTTTTTACTTGGAGCGTTTGATGAAGAGTGTGTCATCAACTTGGCACCAAGTTGACCCATAATTTTCAATAAATTAGTATAATCTTTATGAATGAGGGGATTATTTAAAGTCATATAGAGCTTTTATCTGTCTGCATGCTTATTGGTGTTAATTTAATTTTCAAATCCATATAGAAGCTCCATGTATAATTTTTCCTCAAGGTCCCTTGTAAAAAAAGCATTCTTAATATCAGGTTGATCTAGAGGTTAGCCAAAAATTGTCACCAGAGAAAGGAAATTTCAATTATATTGAGTTAAGTAATTGAAGAGGGTTTTTTTATAGTCAATGCCGTATGACAGGGAGAAGCTTTTTGTAACACGATGGCCTTTAAATTAATCAATTCTCCCATCTACTTATTATTAAGATCCATTTACATCCAATTGATTTGTTTCTAATGGAAGTTTAGAGACTTCTTACGCACCATTATTTCCGAAGGCCTAAATTTCTTCAATTAAAACTTTCTTTCACTTGAGGTTTCCGGAGCTTCATGAGTATTGCTTAGAACCTATATGATGTGAAACGATATGCGGTGAAATATGATTTGCACGTTAGAGATTAATGAGAGTTTAGCTTTACAATGTTAACAATAAAATCTAGCTTACTCAAGTTGGATTCAAGAAAATTCGTGATAAATTATGTTAACGGCAGTGATTACATTTAAGAATTGCATGAGTCTAGCAAAAGATAACCAAAATAAACTAGATAATGCAAATAGCTACTACTAAAGCCACACGTTTAAAATCTAGATCATTCACCTTGAGGTCCTTCACTCGTTTTGAAAGTGGTGGCTAGCGGAAGAGGACCGTAGGTCAACTTAGCGATGCCACTAATAGGCAAGTGATCTTGAGAGGACTTATCGCCGGGAAGGAAGTCGGAATGGGAGAAGCCGGTGGATGTCCGCGGATGATCCAGTCGTCGTCTTCAAATTGCTCGTCTACCACATTCCCGAGTGTCGGGAAGATGCGGTTCAAATAGTCTTCGACGTTGTCGTCGAATCCAAACCCAACGTCGAAGAATGGCGAACGAGTTATGTGTATGCTTCCGTATTCGCCGAGCACTAAACCGCTATCCACTTCAGGATCCGCCATGCATCTTGCCGGGGAGTCCAAATATCACGGTGATATGAGGGGAGAAGGCAGGCGGCGGGTATAGGGAAGGAGAACTTTGTTTTGAGTGATTGTGATAGCAAGTAGAGAACGACTCCAAAAGACAAAACTGAAATTTTCAGCAATAATTTCAGTTTTAAGCAAGGGGGTGAGGGAATTAATTTGATGAATTCAAATTAATTCAAATGGTTTAATGGGGCGGATAAAGAGGAAGAAATTTGGGCTGAATTTGTGGTGTTATGATAGGAAATACTCGTTTGCACAAGTAAACCTAACCCAAATCAAGTACCTAAGCCAAGTAAACTGCTGTCCGCAGCAAGAACACAACTCAAACAGTGAAAA
>NW_021318693.1:2759618-2771250 GCF_001605985.2 Dendrobium catenatum
TTTTCATTTCATCCAAAACTAAAATTACATCAGAAAATGACCATATAAATAGGCCTCAAAATGACAAGACAACAAAAGACTAAAATGCCCCTCGGGCTACAATAACGACCAACTACCCATAAGGGCAAAAACGGAAAACATAAAAATCAAATAAACTACTACATAAAATGATGAAAATAAAGGTCATGATCGTGGCCGTCGATCTCCGGCATCTCCTGATGGTACATGTGTCGCAATCTCTGACGATGTCCCCATCACTATATTTAATTAAGATAAGTGACAAAATTATAAAATTTAAGTGAAATCCCTTTGTAAGTCAAGAAATCATATAGTGGATGTTTGATGCATGGCATCACTGCTCTCCGTAAGGCAATATGATAGTGGAGATCAGTATCATTGTTCATGGATTTATTCTCAAAAATTTATACTTTAATGGTCATTGAACCATGTTTAAGATTTTGATTGTAATGGAGATACGTTGATTGCTGTACTTGTTTGTTTTTCTTTTCCATCCTAATACATAAATGAAGCTCATTCTACTTAGGTTGGGTGTATTTACAGGTGATCAGAGAATTCATGGTTTGGGTGAGGCTTCCATAGGTTGGATGTACATATAAGATCAGAGGGAGTTTGTGATATTGGGAGGCTTTAATAGAATGAATTAAGCATAGTGGGTAATGATCACTGTCCAAAGGTTTGAAAATTATTGGTATACTTAGCTCTAACGTTCAAGATGATACAAAATTCTCAGTTTGGGGGAACTCCCATTGAAGACCCTAACATACATTTAGCAAGTTTCTTAGAAATTTGTGCAATATTTAAATACAATAGTATTAGTGATGATGCATTAGACATAGATTGTTCTCATTTTCTCTAAGAGACAAGAAAAAAATGTGGTTAAATTCTTTATCCCCAGTATCTATTACAACATGGAATAAGTTGGCCCACAAACTTCTAGGAAAGTATTTCCCACCTTCTAAGACTGTCAAATTTAGAAATGATATTACTTTTTTTACTCAATTAGAAGGAGAATCTATTTATGAGAATTGGGAGAGATTCAATGAGATGCTTAGAAAGTGATAATTTAAACCTTTTACAATGGATTGGTAGGATCCCTAAAAGCCATAATTGATACTGCAGCTGGAGGTTCTTTGATGTCTAAGCCTTTTGAAGATGCTTATGAATTAATTGAAAATATGACATAATTTTCAGTGGCCTGTTAGTAAGATGAATCCTAAGAGAGTGGCTGGAGTTTATGAACATAATTCTTTATCTATTTTGACTACACAAGTTGCAGCAATATCAAAGAAATTGATCACTTTAGGCTTAAATTCTGATTGAACACCCATAATTTTTTAGGAATAAAAGAAAAGATTTTGGTATCGCAAAGTAACTAAAAAAGGTTTGAATAGATGTTTGAAAGTAAAATACCCTCCACGGTGCTCTATTAATGAGAGATGAAGTTATTAGGACAATTTCTCCCAAAGATATATAAGAATATTTGTTGAGCATCAATATTTTAGCTGCTTCATTTTGTTAAGTGGAGTAAACACAAACATTAGTGGATAATCCCAAAGTTATGAAAATCGAACTGGACAATAAATCAAAAGGAGAGGTTCACGGTTAGATGGTGTTATGAAAGTTACATCTTGCATTAATTAAAAAGAATAAAGGAGTACAAAATAGTACATGCTAATATAGAAACTACTATTGATGTCTTCCAAAGACAAAAAAAAAAACAAGCAAAAGTGGGAAGGGCAATTCTTCTATACATATCACTCCATACAAATGTGTAACAAAAAGAAAAGAAAACTGAAAGGAAAGAGAACAAAGACCCCCTTGGCTTGCATTGTGAGGTCCCCTAAGTATTTGCATTGAGTTCTAATAAGATAGTCAAGGAGCTACTCTGGAGGGGGATGCCAAAAGAACCCAATAAAACAGTTTTTTTACTGGATAGTATCCTAGTGCTACAGTAGAAGCCTGATTAAATTATGAAACTTGAAGAACAAGAAGAGGTAGACAACATTGCTCAGCAAAGGGGATCACGTCCCTGCCAATGGTGTCGTTCGGTGCCATCTTCCTCTTCCTTAGCAATGCAATAATTGGTCCCACATGAAGAGTTCCTTCACAAAATGTGCCTTTGAGACTATACTCTATCGCTTATTGAGATTTTGTATCTTAGTAGAAGTGTCCTCCGGTTACTAGATTTTCTCAGCACAAAAAACAATCTGTCGTGGGCTATTACAATTGCTAACAGAGGGCTTGGCCTTCCTCCTATTGTCAACAAAGCAGCTTCTTGGCTTTGGTTTCCTCCTAGATAGAAGGACCCCTGACTCATATTCCTCTTCATTTTCAACATTTGGAAGTTGGCTTTTACTTGTTTGGGGATCCTGAAGTTTTTAACCCAATTATTGTGGAGAACTGTTGCCTTGTTGCTGCACATTGGAAGAAGTTCCAAGTGTATGGGCTGATTTACTATTATCCTTTTGAAGAGGTGGCTGAAGATTGGTCCCCAAAATATTGTTTGGATTGTCCCCAATGTGAGTGGTCATTTGTTGGCACTGCCCAACTTTGTGACCAATCAAACCAAAACGAAAGTAAAGCTGCCCAATACCTTCTTATGCTACTAGTTGGAAAAATCTGGACCCCGGCCTTTGAATCCAAACTGCAGTTGGAAGCTTCTTGTAAATGTCCATTATAACACAAACTCTAGCATATGCACACCTTTCACCTATGACACACAGACACGGACACGGGACACGTCAATTATTGAAAATATAGGACACGGACACGGGTTGGACACGGTATTATAGTTTTTATATTTTAAAAATAGTGCATAAAAATTGAAAGTTTGAGAAGAAGGATACTTGTTGAGTGGAAACAGTGGAGAGAAGAAAAAGGTTAGAAGTCCAAGACGAAGTATAAGAGAGAGGGAGGTAGAAGACAATAGCTCGCAAGCTATTACAAAACTCTCAGGTTTTCTTTCCAAAAATTATCACATAACTCCTCTAAAACTGCCACAAACAACTCGGTTAATAGGGAAAGGAAACCAGAAATCTCATAAAGCAACTATCCAAAACAGCCAACCAAAACAGAGGGAGAAAACTCAGGGAAAAAGGCACGGCCAGCCAGAGAACCAAACGGACAAGCATCCCAACAGAGCAGGAATCGGAACAGCCAGAAACCGAACAGACAGCAAGAAAAAAAACACAGCCAGCCCATCCAGCAATCGAACATCTACCAAGGAGAGGCACGTCCAGCCAAGAAAACTCACTGCTGAGAACTCCAAACACCAAACAGCAAAGGGGGAATCGCCAAGCCCAATAAGAGACAAAACAACCGACAAAATAAATGCCCAATTGAAAAAAAAAAATTGCCTGCGTCAATTCTCCCCTGGGAGTAGGGGTGTCAATTCGAGTCAACGGGTCGGGTTCGGATCGAACCCAGAATTGACCCGGCACTATTCGGGTCAACCCGAACACGACCCGATTCGGGTTAGGGTCAACCCGACCCGACACGAATGACCCGGGATTGACCCAAAATTGCAAGTTTTCGGGTAAAAAATCGGGCCAATCTTCGATTTTCGGGTAAAAAACGGCTCAATCTTGGGTTTTCGGGTCAAATATGAGTTTTCGTGTCAATTTCGGGTTGCTGGATCAACCGGAACCCGACCCGATTTTTAAAACGGGTTGATTTGCTGAACCCGAACCCGACCCTTTTCGGGTCCGGGTTGACCCTAACCCGGATTTTTTCGGGTCGGGTTTCAGGTCGTATCAAAAATTGACACCCCTACCTAGGAGAGAGTTCTCTCCTGATGAGATGAAATATAAACCTCCTTTACGCGTCAAATGAGCCTTATCCAACTCTAAAATTAAAGCCGCATACTTTCTTTTGGATTTTTTCTCTTTCTTGCTTAAACTGGGCCTGAAAAAGTTACTTTCTCTTCTCGTATTTTTCTGTACACAAGTTCATTCTCACATGAATTTTTTATAATTCATTTTGGATCGGATCGGTAGAACTACCTTGGGACAGAACCCAGCGGCTTGTTGGAATCCTTTCTTCAAGATTTGTTGGAAGATTTCACCATCAACAGATTCAATGTCTTCTTGATGAGGTTCCATTATGATTGATTTTATTTATTTTTTTATAAAGAAAAGACTCACACACTAACCAAGAGCTCTGATATCAAATTGATGGGATCAAAAGAGACCCGAACAAGTGCTCTAAAACAATTTGGAGAACATTAGACACTTTAGAAAAAAATAAACTTTCAAAGACATATAGCAAAGAAACAAACTACTTTCAACTTCAAATAAAAAAAAAAAAAAAACTTACAACTTGTAATAAAACTCTAGACATAACACAACTTATAAAAGTTTGAGAAGAAGGATACTCGTGGAGTGGAAACATAAGAGAGATGGAGTTAATGACAATAGCTCGTAAGCTCTTACAAAACCCTTAGGTTTTCTTTCCAAAATGTATCACATAACTCCTCTAAAACTATCACGAACAATAAGTCTCCGAGTATTGATGGTATTTCTTATTCTTTCATTAAGGCTTATTGGAGCATTATTAAAAAGGATGTTTGGAAGGCTATTAATAAATTTTTATGTTATGGAAATATGTATGATGAATGGAAAGATACATTAATTATACTTATTCCTAAAGTTCAGAATCCTTTGCTTCCATCCAAGTATAGGCCATTAGTCTTTGTAAATCTATTTATAAGATTATGGCAAAGATTTTCTTGAATAGATTCAAGTTTATTCTTCCTAAATTGATTTCTAAAGATCAAGCTGCATTTGTTAAAGGAAGGTCTTTATCTTATCATGTATTAATTGCACAGGAATTGTTCAATAAATTTAGGTTTTCTAAAACAAAAAAGGGCTTTGTGTCGATCAAAATTGATATAGAACAGGCTTATTATAGTATGGGGTGGCCTACATTAAGACAATTTTTGGAATATTTCGGTTTTCCATTTAAATTTTCAGAGCTCATCATGGAATGTGTGGAAGATCCTAGGTTCTCTATTTTGGTAAATAGTAATACTTCAAAGTGGATTAAAGCAATGAGAGGATTTAGAAATAAAAACTGGAAGCGAATTAAATCTGTATTAACTCTTTAGCCGGAAGATTTAGCTGCATTAAGTCTTGTTAAATCTGTTATTCTCTCGCTTCCAGTGTTTATTTCTACTCATTCTCTTGTTCCAAAGGATTTATTGTATGATATAGATAAGACGTACAGGAATTTTATTTAGCACAAGAAGAATGGTAAACAAGGCCTTCATTATGTGTTTTGGGAAGTTCTTTGTAAACTAAAAATCATGGGAGGTCGTGGCCTTCACTCATGTGTTTCAAAATTGGAACCTTTCTGAGCTAAATTTGCTTGGAGTTTTATTCATAATTCTAAATCCCTTCTCAACAGAAATCTGGCAGCTAAGTATGGATCTGATATTTGGAATTCTGAAATAAGGAAGGGGTGTTCTTCTTCATGGAAATTTTTAAAACATGGTGCAAGCTCTTTGTATCCAGTTGTCGGATGGAAGATTTCTTCTGGGAAATCATTTAATATATTCAAGGATGCTTGGATTCTTGATAGAAACATTGAGTGGCCTGCGTTCATGAAGGTGGAACATAATCTGGAAATTACTGTGGAAAAATTGTTGCTGAATGGTAATTGGAATGAGGTAGACCTGAGTAATACTTTGGTAAGCCGCTTATTTCTCTCATTCAACAAATTCCTGTGTTTCCTGAACTAGATGGAGATTTGTTGGAACTTAAAAAAATAAATTATGGAAAGACAATTGCTATGTTGTCTTTTGAATCAAAGCAGGATGGAGGTTCTGAAATATATTATTGGAAATGGATGAAGAAGTTAAAGCTAAACCCAAGGACTGAAGTATTCTGGTGGAGATTACTCAATAAAGCAATTCCTACTAATCATTTTCTCATGTACAGTAAGTTAATTGATTCTAACACTTGCCCGAGAGGTTGCCAATCTTTAGAGGATTCGGATCATGTCGCTGTCAATTGTGCAAAAGCTGGTTCAGATATTCAAATGCCTGATTAAATGGGGTTTTCATATTCCTGTTTTTAAATCATTTAATGAATGCTATGATGGGCTAAAAGAGATGGCTGGTAGACATTCTTTTTTAGCAATTTTGTTTTGTTCAGTTGTTTCTTTCTCATGGAAGAGTAGGAATAAAGTCAAACATGGTGATAATAAAGATAGTTCGATTATTATAGCCTCTAATGTTATTACTTCTGCTATTTCTTCAAAATTTACTCTCATGTCAGGCCACTGGGATATTAATCAGCTTTCTCATGTGGATAATAATTATTGGCACCCTCCTCCTAATTGGATTAAAGTGAATGTTGATGCTACTTTATTGAGTACGAATAAAGGAGGTTTTGGAGAGGTGTTTCGAGACAATAAAGGCAGGTTTTTATTCGCTTTTTGTTTCAATTGTTTACATTGAGATATATCTCGGTTGGAATTGTTGGGTATTCAATTGTTGGAGAAGATAATGCAAGAAGGGATGTTTCAATACAAATGTATCATTATTGAAGGTGATAATTATAATATCATCAAATTGCTCGAAGATTCTTTCAGGAAATTAGAGTTGGATATTGGCAATTACCGTTTGAAGAAGCTTTTGTTTCTTAAAGGATCAAATTTTATTTAATTGTTCATATAGGTATTGTAATAAGTTAGCCGATTTGTATGCTAACTATGCCACTTTTAGTGATTTTATTTAGGAAGATGTTAGTTGTAATAATATTCCTCCTCCTTTTCGTATTGTGTTAAAGGAGGAATGCTATCACTTAGTAGTTTCGTATTAGGGATTTTTTTTTTCCTTTGGTAATGCAATTTGTTTTTTTCGATGATGGTCTGGAACAAGGTTCAACAAAGAAAATAGCCTTTTATGTTTTTAGATAGCTACAGAAAGAAGAGGGCTATTATAATTTATCTTCGTTGTTGGTTTTCTTTGAAATTTTTTGGCCCAATATGTTAGAGTGGAGTAAGGGTGTCAATAATCACCCAACTAGAAAAAAAATTGGGTTTTAGCTGACTAGATAAATAAACAGATTGGGTTTTCCAATTCATTAATTAAACAGGTCAAATTCGGGTTGACCCGCAAACTCGCTTTTTACTAGAGAAAGACATGTTTAATTTCTTTTCTTATTATTTTTTCAATTATGGGTATAATCCTCTTATTTTTTATCAAATATCATAAATTTTACAGTTAATAAGTTATTAAAAAAATTTAACCAAAATAGTTAACGGGTCAGGTTCATGTCATTCAGATTGCTAGCGGGTCAGGTTTATGTTGGTTTTTTCAACCCATTTTTCAAATGGGTCGGGTCCTTGTTGACTAGATTCAAGTCGGGCCAAATTCAAGCCAAATCCGAACTCGACATGTCCACCCATTTTAACACCCATAGAGTAGAGGAGATGCCATCAAAGTAAATATGGAGCAAGAGAGGAAGGGGGAGGTAAAGCCAAAGTTGGAGGGGGAGGGGGAGGGGTAGCTAGAGTGATCTAGACTAGAGAAGAATGTTAAGAATCATGGAGATGAAGGATGAAAGAAGAAGTCGTCAGTGATGGAACACACAGTGTGGGAAGTGGGGATAGAAAGTAGCCAATGAAGCACGCAATGTCTTAGTCACGGGTGGAGCACTCAACAAGAAGGGGTGGTGTCGGAGGAGGAGAATCATGCAGCAATGATGTTGAAGAAGTGAGTAGCATGCAACAATGATGTTGAAGGAGGGTCGTGTGTAGCAGTGAGCATTGATTTCATCTGATTTAGGTGAATTTGGAATTCATCAAACATGAGCTTTGGGGATATTTTAAATTCCTTAAAAAAATTAGTTTTATATTTTTTTACTTCATGCCAAACACCGGAAAAATCAAATATCATTTATTTTACTTTACACCTCTAATAAGTCAACCAAAAAATAAAGGAGTAAAAAATTATGCTCAAATTTTGACATGAGAAATATTTTTAAGTTGATGAGGACATCCAACCATGAAAGTTTATCAGAGGAGGAGCCGAAGATCGACGGTCATGATTGTGCCACTTTGAATCATTAGTTGTATTTTGATTTATTTATGCAATTTTTCCGCTTTTGCCCACACTTGAGGGAGTAAGCCTATATGACCCCGGGGGGGGCACTTTTGTCATTTATCTTATTATTGTATTTTGGCTATTTATAGCTCACTCTTCTTTTGAGGGATGGATGATTATTTAAAAAAAAAAATTATGCACTCTTGTTCTTAAGAGCTTTGAGAATTTTTATGAGAGTTGAAGTCCCTAGGTGAGGAAATCATGCTACCCACCAGCCGTAGGAAGCATCCGAGCTCGTGGTTTGAAGTCCCTAGGTGAGGGCAAAGCATTACCCATCAGCCGCAGGAAGCGCCTAGGCTCGTGGTTTATCTTCTCCGCCACTTCCCCTCCTTCCTTCCTAGCCGTCGGCCCCCTACTCCCCTCTCCCTCCCTCGGCCGAAATTCCCCACCTTAGCCCTAGGCCGAACCCCATCCTCCCTTCTCTCTCTTAGCTGAATCCCCACACCCAAAACCACTCCTCTTCTCCTCCCAACCGCCGGTTCAAAACCTCTCCTCTTCCTAGTCGCCAGCCCAAACCCTAAAATCCTTCCCCTCCTCCAAGTCGTCGGCCATAATACCCATCCTTTCCCTCCAAATTTCAAATCTCTAAATTAGTTTCTTTCCATACGTGGTGAATCTAAATTAAGAGAGTTTTAATTTCATATTTCGATTCAATTCGAATTTGAAATTCTTTCCTAAATTAAGAGGAGTTATATTTGGAAAGCCCCTCCAATCAAGGCCGTTTAAAATTGAATTTAAATTGGAGAGATAATTTGTATTAAATTTTCTTTCCTAATTTAAATTGACTTAGATTGAAAACTCAATTAAATCCCCTAATCTCCTCCAATCTTCTTTAATGCATGTGGGACCCTTCTCTCTCTCTGTCTCATTAGAAGGCTCATTAAAGCTCCCCCAATTAAGCCATCAATTCCCCATTTACCTCCACCCTTTTGGTTAAAATTAATTTCAAAATTTTGAATTTGCTTCCCTCCCAATTCAAAATCAATTAAAAATCAAAGTTTTTAAATCAAATTTTAAATTCTTTAAAATCTAAAATTATTTTCCTAAAATATATGAGTTAAATTAGGAAAGGTCTTACCATTTAAATTAATTTAAATTTTGAAAAGGAGATACTCTAAATCTCCTTTCCTAATTTAAATTTTCAAACTTAGCAACCCCTCTTAATCACTCAATTAAATCCCCATCAAGGGGCCGCCCACCCTGCCTCCCTCTCCTTTAATTGGAGAAGATTCAAATTCAAACTTTTCCCTCCTCTCCAAATATTAAAATCTGAAATTAAATTTCAGATGTTGAATTGCCCAACCATGGCTAGCTTGGTTCTACATCATAAGTCCTAAGTGCTAAATTTTTATTTCAATAAGTGCAATAGAGCGCATGCTGTGCAAGAAAGAAAAAATTCGACTGCATAGTAAATAGGAGTGAATGTAACTAACGCTCTGTGAACCGATGGATGAAAAGACTTGGATCAATAAGTTTTTGAACAATGGGATGATCTGAAAGCCTCAACATTTTGCAGAGCTGCAAGAAAACAGCACCTAACACATAACTGAAGATAAATTCTTGCGTTAGTATGATAAAAAGAGTGTGATTGGCAGATAAAATTGATGTCAAAACTAGCATATCCGGTACAAAGCATCCATACACGCTTGTCTGCAAATAGTCAGAAAAGTCAATGAGAAGAACTGCTTTTTCAGTCTGCCTGCAAGAGCAAAGCCAAGATATAATTGTTATTTCTGCACTGAGCAATTCTTGTCATTAGCAGCAAATTATCGAACAAAAATATGTTTGGCATGTCCACTCTGACCAACTTATAAGCTAACAATCAAACAAAGTCGATTTTCCATATATTAAGGATAAAAAAATATAATATTGAGAATTTACATATTAAAGAAGAGATTTTGCTCATAGTTTAAAATACTGCACAAATCTGTGACATAGCATCTTTGCTCATTTGTTAGAGAATGCATGTAGTTTCAATAGTCAATCAGAAAAATAATAATGCACAAGTTCCTGCATTGCTTGTATCTTTTACAATTTATAATTATAAAACGTTACCTAGAACAACCATAGGCATAGTTTAGGAGAAAATTTTTAGCGATGAGATGAGAAATTGCATCTCGCTCAGCAGAGAAGTGACCATTGAATTTCTTTCGCCATCCAAAAGCTCAAATCTACAGTCACTGAAATTTTTCAGAGACGAGTAATTACATATTCCCAGGTATCTACAAAGCAGGAGGTGGTCCAAACTGACAGCGCATCTTGCAGTGATGACCAGAATTGATCCTTCTTCTGACAAGAGCCCCAATAATATAGATGGAGAAAGAATGACTTGGGCGGTGGCACATTTCCTCAGAGAAGGGATGAGGTACCGGGAAGGCTCGTAGGAGTAAGGAGGGGATCTTAATGTAGGATGGAAAGAGAAAGGAATGAGAGAAGAGAAGGAGAGAAGAATAAAACGATTTGGACATTTAATAGCATTCATCAATTCATACATATTAAGTCACCCCTTTAAATAGGAGGGACCTTTTTCATAGAGACAACAAAAATGAAATAAAAAAGGGATCATCTTGTCATAAATAAATTAATTAGATAACATGAACGTCTTTGTATAGATTACACCAACCCCTCCCCCAAATCCAACATTGTAAAGAATTATGTACAGCATATAGTCACGGAGAGATCTTTCTTAAGTCTTCCATGCAGCCTTAGCTCCTCAACCCTAATGCTAAGCAGCCTAACTCCTAACAACCCTAGGGAAGAGCACTTGAAATTGAAGAGTGGAAGTTAAAAGGGAAAAAACACTCTTCACTAAGAAAGCACTTTACAAGGCTTGAAAACTTGGATGCTATGGAGTGAGTCACAAATGAGGAGGGATCCTATTTATAGTTCTTCACACATATTGATGTGATGCAAGGGTGGAGTTACACAAGAGTAAAAAAAAAAGAGAATTAAATTTTAGCTCCACAAATTATCTAATCATGCATCAAAGTTAAGTTGATTATAAGTAATTCGCGATGTTCAACTTGCCAGGCAAAGAAACTACAACAAGAGAACTAAACCATTTAAGCAAACGCAAAGGAAAACATAAGGCAAAGGCTAGTAAATAAAAATACCACAATTAATACAAAGTTGTTCACACCTTGAGACCTTTAACTCTCTCTTTCCTACGGAGACAAAGTTGAGCGACGGAAGATTGTCCAGACTAGCATGGAGGTTGCCACTAAGATGGAGGTACCAAGGAACGTTGTCGTGGGAAAGGATCTCGAAGGCGGAGGAGGCACGGTAGATCGACCTTTGATAATCTAAGTGTAGACGGAGAAGTGTTCGTCAATGGAATCTACGAGCGTCGGCAAGATCCGGTCCAAGTATTCTTCGACGGTATCGTCGAAGTCAAATCCGACGTCGAAGAACTGTGATCGGAGGATGTTGACTCTTCCGTTGTTGTCGTATTCAAACCCGAAGTTCCACTCGGGTTCGTCCATGCATCCTTGAAGTGGAGCCGGA
>NW_021318693.1:2771350-2817359 GCF_001605985.2 Dendrobium catenatum
GCGTTGAGCTTCTTCTGCGAGTTTATGTATCTCAAGGCTTCATGATCAGAGAATATCACAAATTCTTGTGGCAGCAAGTAATGTCTCCAGTATCTAAGGGACTGGATGACCGCATAAAATTCCTTGTCATAGGTTGAATATCTCTGACGGATGTCATTTAATTTCTCGCTAAAATACGCCACTGGGTGTCCTTCTTGAGATAAAACTCCACCAATACCGATTCCTGACGCGTCGCAGGTTACTTCAAATACTTTGGAAAAATCCGGGAGACGCATAACAGGGGCTTCCACCATTTTCGTCTTAATGTCCTCGAAGGCCTTAGTGACAGCTGATGTCCAATGAAATTCGCCTTTTTTAGGCAGTCAGTTATGGATGCCACGATAGTACTAAAATTCCTGATGAACCTCCTATAGAATGTGGCCAATCCATAAAAACTCTAAACATCTCGTATGGTTTTAGGCTCAGGCCACTCGTTGATCGCTCTAACTTTCTCGGGGTCGGCTGAGATACCTTGAGATGAGATTATAAATCCGAGAAAGGTGACGCTATCAGTAAGAAACACACACTTCTAAGGGTTCGCATATAACTGTTATTTCCTCAAAATCTCACATACTTGTTTCAAGTGTCCCAAATGTTGGTCTACAGATTTACTATAGATTAGGATATCATCAAAGTAGACGACTACGAATTTTCCGAGGAAGGGTCGTAGGACTTGGGTCATAATCCGCATGAAAGTGCTAGGAGCGTTACTAAGACCAAAAGGCATAATCATCCATTCATACAATCCGTCTTTTGTCTTGAAGGCCGTTTTCCATTCATCCCCCGGGCGGATCCTAATCTGATGATATCCGCTCTTAAGATCCACCTTAGAGAATAGCGTCGCCCCTGTCATCATGTCAAGCATGTCGTCTAGTCGGGGAATCGGAAAGCGATATTTAACGGTGATCTTGTTGATAGCACGGCTATCAACGCACATCCTCCAAGAGCCGTCTTTCTTTGGAGTTAGGAGGGCAGGAACTGCACATGGGCTAAGGCTTTCTTTAATAAATCCTCGTTGTAGAAGCTCATCTACTTGACTTTTTAGCTTAGCGTGCTCCGTTGGGTTCATCCGGTAGTGAGGGAGGTTAGGCAGGGATGCTCCAGGGACCAAGTCTATGACATGTTGGATGTCTCTGAGGGGAGGAAGTTGGTCAGGTAACTCCTCGGGGAAGACATCAGTGAATTTCTCTAGCAGGGGTTTTACTTCTTCATGGACTTGCCCTTCATGATCATCATCCACTTCCCTAGCTACCAGGGCGTAGATGGGTGACCTGTGGTGAAGCTCAATGTCCACTTCTTTCGCATAAGAAGTGTAAGCCCTTATTAGGCTTAGGGGGGATAACCTTAGTTTCACTCTTATCGGGTTGGGGCTGTGAGGGAATCAACTTAATCTTCTTTCCGTTGTGTTTGAACACGCAGGTGTTCGTCCTCCCATAAATGTGGACATCGTTGTCAAACAGCCAAGGGCGGCCAAGAATAATTTGACCCACATCCATTGTCAATACATCACACCAAATCTTCTCCTGATATCCATTAAACTCGAGCGGGATAAGGCTCCTATCTTTTATTTCCATGGAAGTCGAGTTAATCCAGGCGACCTTATACGGATTTGGATGTGGTGTGGACTTAATGTTGAGCTTAGAAATCATCGCTGAAGAGACAACGTTGATACAGCTTCCGCTATCGACAATAACCTTACAGTTCTTATCCCCGATCTTAGTAAAGGTGTGGAAAATGGTTGTTCTTCTCCAATCATCACTCGGTTTGGGTTGGGACAGTGCACATCTAACGACTTGCAGGGTGACAGATTCATCCTCCGTAAAAGAATCTTCCTCTTCATCCACATGGTGAACTAGGTCAGTCTCGGGTTCGTCCTCGTCATCATCAACCTCTTCTATTATGGTGACCTTATAGGGACTGGAACATTGCGAGGCAATGTGCCCATACACATGACACCTATAACATTTGGTTCCAGAATTGGGTTTCGGGGTGTCTCTTTCAGGTTCTTTACCCTTAAGGTCGGGACGATGAGGGGCTGAACTAGCAGTGGGTCGGTTACCGGTCGAGTTTGGGGGTCGGCTTTGAGGCTGGCTGGTGGAAGAGCGATACGGGTTGGGTCGGGAGTCGAACTGCCTAGTGTGGGAATGAGTTTTGGACTCCTCTAGGTCAAGTACCAGGCTGCAAGCGGCCTCTAGTGTGTCTATTCCCCTAGCAAACAGTTCAGTACGAAGATCTTCCCGAAGGCCAGCTCTAAACATAGACAGGATCTGTGTTGGGGTAGCAGATTCCTCGCCGTTGCAACGAATCAGGAAATCGTCGAAGGCGGAGATGTAATCTTTAACTGGTTTGCTCCCCTGAGTTAGCCGATTCCACTTATCCAGAAGCTTAGGGTAGTAGGACGGTGGTAGGTATTTCCTCCTAAGTTCTTGCTTCATGGTTCTCCAATCACTTATCGGGTGTTCTCCTCGAGATTCACGCATGTTCTCCAGATTGGTCCAGTAAAGGTTGGCTCGACCCGTGAGCTTCATTTCAGCGAACCTGACTTTCTTTGCTTCTGAGATGTTGTACCACTTAAAGTAGCTATCCATCGACTTGAGCCAATCGAGGAAAACTTGAGGGTCAAGGGTCCCGTCGTACGTTGGGGCATCAATCCTAATGTTTTTCAATAATTGAGCGTCGTTGTCTCTCCACGTGTTGTCGTCTCCTATAGGTTCTTGATGTGGCCTTGGGTTGCGTTGGTAATGGTCTTGAAAACGTACGGGATCTCGCGGGTGTTCGTGATCGGGACGGTTGTCTTCGCCATAAGGTGAGTGAGGATTCCCGAGGGAGTATAAATCGCAGGTCGATATTATCCAATCGGTCACTCGTGTGGCGCCTAAAGTCAGCTAGATCGGTTTGGGTGTTGCGGATTTGCTGAGTAACGGTGCCCAATTGTCCCAAAATAAGGTCCAGGGTAGCTTGGAGATGCTGCGGGTTCATGGGGAAAGTTTAGAATTTTCCCCGAGGAAGAGTTGGGTAGGCGGGCAGCAAGTATAAGCAAAGGGAGGAGGTCCCTAAGGCTCCTAACTGCTGCAGGAAAACCGAGGACAGCAAACTAACACAAGGTGGTTTGTGTCTAGCAAGTTTATGGTGGGAAGCTAAGTGTGGACAGCAACTAGGATAACTTACCGGTCAATTATAAGCCTCTAACAAGTGCAGATTTTTGAGTTGACAGCAGCAGTAAATAATTAGGAAACTTATTCTAAGTGACTCCTAATGTGTGGACAGCACTTAGGACTTGTAGACACTGCAGGGATTAATGGCAGCAGCTAAAACACATGTCTCTACTCCCTAATCAGTGAATATCAGCCGCAGAAATGTGAGGACAGCAGGGGTAATTCAAGCCGTAGTTGTTCCAGACAATTAGGGATCTACAAAGCATAAGACCGACACTAAAATGCTAGCTAGAATGTCCTAATTCAGCTAGATGCTTGCTGGAAATGCCAAAACAGTGAAAATAAATTATCTAGGCAATGATATGCATGAAGTTTTTGAACTACCGCAAGGAACTAAACCCTAGGATGCTTTCTATGCATGTCAAGCATGGTAACCATGCTCTGATACCAAAAATGATGTGATGCAAGGGTGAATTAAATTTTAGCTCCACGAATTATCTAATCATGCATCAAAGTTAAGTTGATTATAAGTAATTCGCGATGTTCAACTTGCTAGGCAAAGAAAATATAAAAAGAGAACTAAACCATTTAAGCAAACGCAAAGGAAAACATAAGGCAAAGGCTAGTAAAAAAAAATCCCACAATTAATACAAAGTTGTTCACACCTTGAGACCTTTAACTCTCTCTTTCCTACGGAGACTAAGTTGAGCGACGGAAGATTGTCCAGACTAGCATGGAGGTTGCCACTAAGATGGAGGTACCAAGGAACGTTGCCGTGGGAAAGGATCTCTGAGGCGGAGGAGGCACGGTAGATCGACCTTTGATAATCCAAGTGTAGACGGAGAAGTGTTCGTCAATGAAATCTACGAGCGTCGGCAAGATCCAGTCCAAGTATTCTTTGACGGTATCGTCGAAGTCAAATCCGACGTCGAAGAACTGTGATCGGAGGATGTTGACTCTTCCGTTGTTGTCGTATTCAAACCCGAAGTTCCACTCGGGTTCGTTTATGCATCCTTGGAGTGGAGCCGGATGGTCGCCGCAAGCAAGATCTCCCAAGAAGGGCGGGTGGGGCGGCGGTTTGGCTAAGGGAGAGGGGAGCCGGCGGTAGAACAGGGAGAGAAGCGGGCTGGATGAGAGAAAACTGAAGTTTACTTTCAGTTTTGTGAAATTAGGAGGGAAGGATTAGGGATTTGAAATTCCAATTAATGTAATTAATGCATTAATTGAAAATTTCAATTAGGGAGAGATTATGAGGGAGAAAGCTGAAATTATTTTCAGTTTTAAAGAGGATTGGAGGGAAAGTTCTAATCCTAATTTGAATTTCAAATAGGATTTAGGAGGTTTAATTGAGCATTAATGGGGTTTCCCCATAGGGAGGCCGGCGGCATGGTTAGAGAGGGAGGGGTTAGGGGAGAGAGGAAGGGGGGTTTCCAAGTGGGATTTGATGACTAGGAAAATCTGAAAATAAATCCACTCTCATGCAAAATTTTATTTGGATTGATTTCAAAAACTTTCCAAAAATAGACTTTCCCAATATGGAAAGTAGTGAAATTTGAAAATCCAATTTCAATGAGGACTTGGGGGGAAAGGAGGATGGGAGAAGTGGTGGAGAGGAGGGATGGCCGGCAGCAAAGTGGCCGGCCGGCGGGCCTTGGGTGGTCGGCGGGCGGGTGGACTCCAAGGAGAAAATTTACTTCAAGAAAATTCGGCTCCTTCCCACGGTTGCGTATTGTGTGTTGAAGTTGTAGGTGGAGGAGATGAGGGAAGCATGTAACGATTTCGAGAACTCACTAAGAGATCTCTAATGGAACTCACAAAGAGATCCAAAATGTGGCACTCACAAACAGAACACAAACATAATTTTCATTCAATAATCTAATCTCCCCTCATACAAGATACAAAGGCCATATAAATAGGCTCCAAATAAAAGAAAATGCAAAAGTCTAAAATGCCCCTTGGGGCTACAAGAGCAACTACTACCCCCAGGGGTAAAATGGGAAATTACGAAAATAAAAGCATAATATATAAACTGCTGGTACAAGTAAACTCAATAATAAAGACTCTCTATCATGGCCGTCGATCTCCGTGGTCGTCTCTGATAGACGCGTCGAAATCTCCTATTGATGACCTCATCACATATCCTAGAAGATTCCAGAATACACAACACAACACATATGTGTGGAGGCTAAAGGAGGCAAGGAAGATCTCTTGACAATACGCTCTTAAATAGAATGTAAGATGAAATAAATTCTAGAAAGCTACAATTCTCTATATGATCTGAAAAGAAAAGAGACAAAGATCTGTAATGATCCTATATCAAACCACTAGGGCTATAACTTACTCCAAAAAATTAAAGGTGGCAGACATAGCAGTAATTAGGTGGAACTGGCTCGTGTATACAGCCATGCATTGAAGTGAAGAAGGAATAAATAAACAAAGTTAGAGGTTTTAGCTATCAAAGTGGTATCAGAGCTAGGATTTATCAAAAAATTATTATGGAAGGGGTTACGAGAGAGACATGCATTTGAAGAGCAAAATTCATTAATAACTATGATGCACAGACAGACACGGCACGGACACTGGACACAACTTTTTTTGAAAATATAGGACACAGTGATAGGAAATACTTGGGTTCGCAAGTAAACCTAACCGAAATCAATACCAAAACAAGAGAAAACTGCTGTTTTCAGCAGAAAAACAGCAAATCGCAGCAGTTTTAGTGGAGAAAACTTAAGGAAAATGGAGAAAAACAATATATTTCACTAGTAGATTCAAGAACACAAACAAAGATACAATTTCCTTCAATCCGAGAGGAAGGAATGACTCTCCAAATCTCTAGCCGTAGCCTAGAGCCCAAGAACACAAACCCTAGATCTCCCAACAAAATTCAAATGCAAGATAATCCCCCCTTTTCCTCCTCACCTCCTAATTAACCATAAAGGAGTTTTACAAAATGTCTAAACAGCCCCTCGCATTCAAAATTTCCCTCCCAAAATTCTTCCCTGGCCCCCGTCGACTTTGCTCCCTCCGCTCGGTTCCGCCTGTTGGCTGCGGTTCCGTCGCGAGAAGACCCGGACCGGTCCGGGTTGGACCGGTCCAGCCGGCCCCTCCTGGGCCGGCGTAACACACAGGTACGGCGAGGACACAGCATTACATTCTTTGTATATAGTGTATAGATATTAATGTAACATCATATTAGAAATGACAAACAATAATAAATTAATGGCATGATAACTTGTCTAGCTTATAATATAAAATGTTTAGTACAAGCACAAAAATATAAGCAAATAATCATTAACTGCAATGTCAAGCATTCAAGCTTCAACTACTAGGATTAGCTTCAAAGGTTTATTTTTGGCCTTCAATATCATCATCATTGAATATCATCGCTTCTAACTCTGCTTCATCAAGAGAAAGATTTGCAATAGTTCATTGGATATCATATAATTAAAGTAAGTTCTTCTTTGTATCTATTTACTTCTCTAATTCGCTAGTTCTCTCCCATAATATGTCTTTAACCTCTAATCTAAATCACAAAGAATGTATCTATTTACTTCTATACTTCTCTAGTTCTCTCCCATAATAGTTCATTAAATATCATATATTAATCTTAAATCTTTTATATTCTAAATATTTTCTATATCATTCTAAATTGTCACATATTTCAACAAATTACATCAATTAAATTACAATAAGACGTACACATAAAGATCTTCCCGACATAATCAAATTCTTCTTATTTCATGTCACTAAAATTGCAAACACATGTAGACATAAAGGTTTTAAATAATCATTACAGCCTCTAAAAAAATGATTCATTCTCTAATAATCATGCCTTTCAATAATTGTATTGATGCATATACGAGCGAATGTGATGTTTCATTTGATTTAGTAAATATAAAAATATAAAAACTTTATAATTTAAAATAAATCTATCATAAAAAATTTGGACACGTGTCTCAACCATGTGCGATAAGTGCCTAGCCGTGTCAGGTAATTTTTAAACATTATTTTAATCGGGCACGTGTTTGCCATGTCTGACATGTGTCCCAGCTATGTCGAGCACGTGTCCGTGTCCGTGTCCGTGCCCGACACTGCATTCTATCTTCAAGAGGTGTGTCGGTACATCATAGATAAATAAAATCATGATTAGTGTTACAAAAATAGGAGAGAATTTTTCTTGAGGCTGGCTTGCTTCCAACTTCGTTCTTTCTTGGATCTTCCTGCTTGTTTAAGAGTTTGGATTTGCATTTGAATGGAGCACCTTGGATTTGATATAGCTCCTTTTATAACCTTCATGTAACCATGCATGCTCCATGTACCCAATTAGACTTATGGGAAGGACCTAGACCTAGCTTTTGGTCCAACTTCAACATGAACTTGGGCATAAGTCAAGCCAACTTGTTAAATAGCTTGGGCTTCACTCAATAAATGACTGAAGTCATGATCAATGAAGTTAACGAGCCAAGTTTCATCCAGCCCGAATTCAACTCATTTGCTTATGAGCCAGCTCTTTTAAAAAAATTATGATAAAATTTCAGTATATTAGAACTTTAGGTTTTAAGTTAATGGTTGTTAAAACTATTTGAAAGTATACCCTATTCTTTATATAAAGTGATTTTTATTATTTCTCCTCTAATTTTTCATTTTTCCCATCATTTTATTACATAAAGATTTTGAATTAGGATCATTTTCTCTCTTTCATAATAAATGAGTTGGCTCGAATTCACAGATTTGTTCTGAAGGCGTCACTTCCGTTTCCTGAATTAAAGATTCAAACTCCCTTCAGATCATATTCTTTTCTTGTTCAAACTCGAAATGAAGTTGGCGCTTTTTAGCTTCATATCTTTCTGCACACAAATTCATTTTCTCCTGAATTTTGTATAGCTCATTTTGGATTGGATCTGTAGAACTTCCTTGGGACAGGATTCATCTGCTTGTTGGAATTTTGTCTTCAAGAATAGTTGGCTGATTTTTGTCAAAAACAGATTCTATTACATCATGATTGTCTTTTTTTTTTTTTTAAAGAAAAGAAAGAAAGACACACTAAAACATAAGGCTCTTATACCAAATTGATGCAATCAAATAATACACAAACAAATTATAGGATTGATAACAGTTAAATGTCTTCCTTAAACATAAACATGACAAACATAAACCATAAAATTTATATATATTTTTGAGAAGAAAGATACATGTGAGGCGGGAATCAAGGATAGAGAAGAAAAGGTTAGAAGATAAAGACGAATTTTAAGAGAAGGGGAAAGGAGACTAGCTCGCAAGCTAAAAAAACCCGCAGGTTTTTACATTCCAAACATTTTCACCAAAAAAACTCTTTTTTAACTCAGGAAAACGGTCCCTATATATAGAGAAAATGCATTAAATGCATGAAATAAAAGCACCATCCATTCAGCCAATAGGAACACAGAAAAATAGCAGCAAAACTGAAGGGATAGCAGCCAAGGGGGGAATCAAAAGCAACACACAGCGGCCAAGGATACAGAACGTGGGACAACTGCCAAGAGGGGAGGAATTCGAAGCAGCACACAGCAACACAGAAACCGAAGGGGCAACCACATAAGGAGGAAACCTAAAATCTTGCCTACATCACTTAACATATATAAGATTACAAATATTTTCTTACAGTGTGGCAGCAAAAGTAGATGCACATTGACTATAATTTCATTAATAAAAAAAAATTTAAATTACCAAATAGCACTTGAAAACTTAGTTTATCCAGCAAAGAAAAATAACCTTTATAGTGTCAATCGGTCATTCTCAGCCTTCTAAATTTCAAAGTATTCATTTTCACAAATCTTTGTGTGATAATTTTCTACAGGTCATTGACATATCAACTTCACTACTCCAAACATAAATGAAATTGATTCAATATGCACAAAAAATAAAAAATACATAAAATAGACAGACTTAGATTTCAATAAGCATATTTACAACTGTCCACAAAATAATAATAAGAGTTATTATAATAGTTTTTTTGTTAAGAATTTAATATCTTATAATGTTTTCACAAACGTAAGAAAGGATTTCTTGGTCAGTTGCATTAGTAGAGTACTGCTTTTTTTTTCTTAATTTTCTTGCGCATCTTTTTTTTTTTTTTTGGTAATAAGAAAAGGAAATAAAATGTAAAATTTTGAGGAATTAGAAATGCTCTAACACTTATGTTTTCTTTGTATTTAAAAGTAAACCAATTTGAAAGAGTTCATAACCCCAAGCTACAGCCTCAGCCCGCAATGCATTTGCAATATACATAACAAACACAAAAAACAGAAAATTTTCAGTGCATTTGATTTGCGTCGAACCAAACAATTCCTACATTCAATTTCAGTTACTCTACATTTATAAGACTCTTGTATCTTATAAACATCCAAGCAAGCAGCCTCTAAATAAAATTAGAATTTCATGAGGCATAAAATGTTATGTGCATGTGACTTTGCCAGTCCAACCCAAAAACTAAACTAGATCCATGAATGATAAAAGTAGGTATGCAGAAGCAACTAAAGATGGTAATAAAAGTAATACATACCGGCAAGCAATGTATATACAAGCAGCTGCAACATGAGTCATTCTTCGTCCTTTAGTAAAATTCCTTTCAACCGCTATCTTAAAAAAAAGGCAAAACTTGATTAAACTAACTTATTCCTAAACGAATTATTGACTTGAGTTAATATGAATTTCAGTTAAATACTACATACTTTATATAAATGATGAGCTTTGTTGATTATAGGATCTCCACCACTCAATCTCAGAAAGAGCACAATGGAATATATCACATTCCTCCCTGGCAAAGTTAAAAAAAAAAAAAAACAGAACAACCAAGACAAAATTATCAAGCTTCATAATGTCAGATAGACTATAAGCCAAAAATAATCAATAAATGACAATTTCTTGGTTAGGTGGGCGGGGGGGGGGGCTTCAGACAGCTAAATCATAATATGTATTATGTAAAACTAACAAAAAAAAATGAATATATTTAAATATCACAGGTAATTTCTCATTCATCAAAAGAAAATTATTATAAAACCTTGTCCTCTAAGGGAAGAATCCAAGCAACTTAACCATAACTCATAAGAAGGCTGTAAATAACAAGAAAAAAAATCAAATTAATAGTCTCATGCTTGGAAGCTTTTCCCCGTCAATTACAATGATTTCTCTTTTAATAACAATGTGCATTTTTCACAGTCATTCAATGACCATTACTGAGAATGTTGTCAAACTTAAGTAAAAGATCAAAATATACCCTTCTCCAAAGTTCTCTCACGGGACAGCGAACATGCACTTGCAACACTGCGGAGGATGCTGCCAGATAATCTACTCTGAATAAGTGAATCAGAAAAGAAAAAAGCTTGAAGTTAAGGACGCATAACAAAAAAGTGGCCAAATTTTTGGTAATAACTGATGCCTAACAGACCTGGCCGCCACCTGATTTTTCAAATGTAGGAGCACTAGAATAATCATCATGTTGATCAAGAACCTTTCCACAAACAAAACAGCAACTGTTAAAAAAAATCCAAGATTAGAAAGAGGACTTTAATTGGGCACAATATCCTCGAAAAATATATTTTGATATTACTCAAATAAGGTATAAAGATTAAAAAGAGTATATATTACTTACACATGTCCCTTCTCAGAATCGAGAGTAGTGTCACAGTCATCTTCACAATGACTGCACCAACCCATTGTTCCACCTAGCGGCTAAAGCTTCGATCAATCTGTTAAGAATGTCACCACATACATGACACTCAAAAGAATCAAAGTAAACTCGAATCTCCATATTCAAAAGGCAATAAGTGCAGTCTGAGCTAAAAGTAGATAAAAAACAAACTAATAGGGAGTTCTAAGGGCAGTGCAGAAGCATGAAATCATCGTCATTTAAAAGATAAGTAATTCATCGAGATGTTTGGTAGTAACTTTAGAAATGCATGTTTCAAGAATGCAACTCAAAGTAGGTACAGTGCATTTAAGCGTGAAAATAAATGGACAAATATGTTTATCATGTTAGAGTGGATGTTAAAAAAAAAAATGTTAGAGTGGGTGTTTAGTAGTTGCAACGAACGTATTTTTCATGTCTTGGTTGGTTAAAATATTGAAGTCTTATACACCAGATAAAATAAGTGGTAAGATTATATCCAATGCAGATAGATAATTTAATATGCTTAACATTTACTTCTAATCTTCTATTTAACCATCAATCTTACATTGGCTAGATAGATCTCATAACATTTATTAAAGGGGGTTTTACATACATACCACTTTATTTCATACTATTTAATAACATCATAAAAGCCTCGAATCATGAGATTAATTCAGGATAACAAGGCCTTGCTTCATTAAGAGTAAATTAATTAAAATTACGCTAAGCTATGATAATTTGCAATACTAGGTCTTGCCACGCATATATCTACACATGAGAGATGAGGTTACAAATTGCAGCAAAACCTACTGAACTCTACAAATGAGAGATGAGTTTTTTCTTCTTCTTTTTTTACTTTTGCTTGCGGTATGAAACCCGCCGCGCAAATTTGAGATAGAGGCAACTCTAAGGGGCTGTTTGGTATCGGATTTATCGTGGGATTTAAGTCGGATTTACGCTAAATCCAGCCATTTTTGTGCGCGCGTTAAATCCCGGATTTACGGATTTACGGCTTAAATCCCGGATTTACTAAATCCCTCGGTTCGGCAAATTTAACGAGAATTAGACGAAGAAGCGCGAAAGGGAGAAAGTTACCTTCACAGCCAGCGAGGTCCCGTTTTTGCTTCCGATCAAAATGTCGTAACTTCCGATAACTGGAAGGGAAAGTCGTCGAAGGAGCGAAGTCGAACAGCCACGAAGGAGCCGAAGAAGCGACGCGCGCAATCTATACACCTCCTGCAAAGCAACGAAGCCGAACAGCAACGACGAAAAGAGAAGATGAAAGGTAAACCCTAGAGGCGTCTAAGTTATTATTGATTAACTTAATTAATATAATTTAAATTATTAATAATTAAATAATTAATTGTATAATTAGTGCATAAATTAATTATCTAATTTAACTTAATTATATAATTTTTAATTAAATATTGATATAATTAGCTTAATTAATATAGTATTAAATATATAATTAATATTGTAAATAATAATTGATAAGTAATTTTGTATTTAACATGTTATTAAATTCATAACATAATAATTTTTATTTTTAATTATAAATTTATTTTTTAATTTATAATTATCTTTTTCACATTTAAATTTCTAACTGTTATAAATTTTGAAATATGTTATCAAACAGTTTATGAGGATTTAACAGTATTTAATATTTGACATACCAAACAGTTTTCAGGATTTAACACATCTCGGAATTACTAAGGGGCTGTTTGGTTGCCTGAATTAGGAGTGTAAAGTAAAACAAATACATGCATTTATTAAATTTGATTGTTTGATTAATTTTGAGCGAAATAAAACGAAACACTTCAAAGCAATAGGCGTGTATTACAGGGACTGTTTTGTGCGAATTAGAAACCCGCTCATATTGAGCGGGTTCTAAATTCGCTCGAAGAAGAATTCCTTCGCCTCGTTGCTGTTCGGCTTCATTTCTTCGCAGGAGCTGTAAGATTGCACGAGAGGCTCTTCGGCTACTTCGTTCTTGTTCGACTTCGCTCCTTCAACGACGTTCCCTTTACCTGTCCGATCGGATGTTGACAGGAGCTCGCAAGTTCTGAAGGTAACTTTATCCCTTTCGAGCGCTTCTTCGGCCATGGCATTGATCTTCTCCGGATTCCAAAAGCCTAAATACACGGAGCTTAGCATAAAGAGTGAGTGATAGAAATATGTGCAAAGTATTCAGAATGCACTACATTTACTTTACATTGCATTTACTTTACACTGCATTTCTTTTTCAGTCAACCAAACAGCCCCTAAATCCCACTAAAGTTAAATCCCACTTGTTGCCATATCGGATTTACAGCGGGATTTAAGTCGGATTTATGCTAAATCCGACCAAACGGTTTTTGTTGGCACGTTATATCCTGACGATGGGTAAATCCTGGATTTAAGGATTTACGGCTTAAATCCCTCGGTTCGATGGATTTATAGGATTTGGCCGAAGAAGTGCGTGAAAGGGAGAAAGTTACCTTCATAGCCAGCGAGCTCCCGTCATTTCTTCCGATCAAAATTTCGTAACTTCCGAGGAACGAAGTCGAACAGCAACAAACGAGCTGAAGAAGAACAGCAATGGAAAAGCAAACCGTATGGCCTAACTTATGTAAAGAAAGTAGCAAATTGTATAAGAATTATTTATAATGAGTACATTAATTTTAATAATTAACATTAATTAATTATTAATTATTAATTCAAGTTAATTAATATTATTTATAACTTGTTTTAATGAAAATTATTATAATTAATTAATTAACTAATTAATAAAGATATTAATATGTTAATTACAATTTTATTTTAATTTGATAAAAAAATTAATTAGCTATAATGATACTATTTTTATTTAATTTATTTAAATATAAATTATGAGTTAATTAACTTAATAATTTATTAATTAATAAATAATATATTTGTTGATTAGATTCTTTATGATTTAAATAGTATAATTCGGGGACTTGAGGTTTTACAACTATTTCGCAATTACTTTCTTACAAATTTCGATAATTCTAAAAACTATTTAAAATGATTAATTATTCTAAATTATTGTTAAATAATTAATTAGATAATTATCATTATAATTAGCATTGAAATACTTATTTAAATAATAGCTAAATAAGTTATTATTTAAATACCACCTTAATTATATATTATTCATAATTATAATTTATAAATATTAATTAAAGTTAGAATTAATATTTATAATTTTCTTATTATTTCTACAATAGCTTTTTAATACTAAAATGACATGAGAGCGGTGAAAAAATAGTGATCAAAAGTTTTTTCGAACGAAATTTTAGTCATTGTATATTCATATAAAATTTAGTGTTGCAAGCAGACCAAACGTTCGATGAGCTACTCATTACTCGGTTCGATTAAAACTTGTTTGTGATTGTTTAATTAACTAAACAAACAAACTTGAATAATATTTTAAATATTCGATCCTTAAATAAACAAGTTTGAACATCAATGTGTTCAACTTATTTATGTTTATGAATAACATTATTTGAAGCTTGTGAGTAAGCTCGACATTAAACTCGATAAGAAGCTCGATTCGTGTTTAATTCAGAACTCGTAAATAAGCTCGATGAAAACTCAATTAATATTTGATTCATTAATTTGCTCATTTGATAGCTCAAGAATACTCGCTAGATTAAAAAATTTGTTAAATATGTTCATGAGCATGCTTTGATTCATTAAATATGTAACGATGCTCGATAAAGATCATTTGTTAAGTTAATAAACATCTAGAAGTAAAGCTCATTTATAGCCTATTAAGACTTATTTTTTAATGCTCGTTAAGCACTAACTGAATCAAACATGAACCAAACATAAACACTTATTAATTTAAACGAATCAAACATGAACGCAAACAATAAAGCTAAAAAAACATGAACCAAACTTGAACAAGCTGATAACAAATGAACTCAAACAGGAACACTCACATACCAGCTCGGTTCATTTACAGCCCTAAGAAAAAATCACGTAAAAATATATATATATTTTTGGTAAGTAAATGGCTAAAAATTGTTATCAAACAATTGATGGTTTAGTCTTATCTAAATAACATATATTATGCTTATGTGCGCTCAAATTATCAAGGCCAGTAGATTATTGTTGTGGTAGAACTGTTCTCCACATATTTTAGGATCAAATGGGGAAATTGTCAACATAAGCTGAATGATTAAGCAAATTAGGGTTAGGTTAAGAAACATGTAAATGGAGTAGGCACATAATAATGAACTTAGATTTCAAAAATAGAAATAAAAAATTCATCAATATGAGTCTGAACCTACGATGACTTCTCCAACCAAAAAATTCACCTCCTAACACACATCTTTGCCCGCAATTGCTCAGTTTTTCACCAAGGCAATCAATTTTTAAGGAACTTTTATTTGGTCCGGTCACCTGACGTAGCTCTACGTTCGGACATCACTGAAATAGTGCCACGTGTTCTCACTATTTACCGCGCGGCCCGACAACCTTGACCCGGAATGGAGACGGGATTGCTATGTTCGCGTGTTGTTAGGTATTGCTCGGTATTGGTCGGTTTTGCTCGACAATATGATAAATACCATTATGTGAAGGCCAATACCGAGCAATACCGAGTAATACCGAGCAATACCGAGTTTTTCTCGGTATTGATCTTCACAGAGCGATATTTTTCATTATTGTCAAGCAATACCGAGCAATACGTGAACATAGCAATCTCGGGTCAAATCGTCGGGCCGCGCGGTATTGAGTAAGACCACATGGCGACATGTTATTGGTGTCCGAACGTAGAGCTACGTCAGGTCACCTGACCTAATAATTGTTCATTTTTCAGAGGACGGACTGTCAGGAGTGACGTAGGGGAGAAATAGAAGGGTTCATGAATGGCGTAGGCGAGAAATTGACGTAGGAGGGTTCATATTGCATCACTATCATATTTTCATGAATCAATTTTAGAAAAGAACTTTGTAATTATCTTCTAGCATAAGGAGGTTTAAACCAAGTTTGAATGCCTCTGTAAATGCCTCCCAATTGATTAGGTGATTGTACGACCCTGAATCTTCTACCTTTACTGGCCCAACCACTAGTATTTTGTCTCACAATCCAACAAAAATGTAATTAATGCAACTATCCTCTCATAAGGATAATATATCCCATCCAGAGTTTTATCAATCCTCATCAACGAATCCTTACCCGCCTTATGTTAAACAATAACTGTAAGTCTGTAAGGCTATAATCAGGGGCAGAACCAGCCCTAATTTTCAGAGGGGGGGGGGGGGGGGGGAACTTATAAGGCATATATGTGATGCCCTTTGCAGGGGTTTCTGGGGGCAGCGCCCTCGGAACAAATTTTGGTTTGAAATATATTTTTGGAATTCAATGATGAATTATCTTTACTATTTTTTGTGGGCAATTACCTAAACACCATAGTATTTTAATTTTTTAGGGGGGGGGGGACCAATTACCCCCCCTGACCACAAGGGGGTTTCGCCCCTGGCTATAATCTTATAAAATTCTTTGAATACATGTATATGTCATTAGAGCAGGTACCAAGAACTCGTGTATGAGCCTCACCCACCAACTATGTTATCGAACTTTCAATCTTAGAAACTACCGCAGAATTATTCACTTGAGTTGTACATTGAACCTAAGCTGCCTGACTAGAGCTCAAACCATTGGTAATATATGGATCTAGGTGAGATAGGTCAGTCATATGAAAAATAAACATAATGAATACACAAAATTACTTAGAACTGCTGTGTCCTGGAGTAATCACGACGGTAAAGAAATATAAAGTTTAGCATCTTAACGTTGTTCGAAGATCCAGCTCACAAACATATAAGAAAGAGGGTATAACATTCATAAGAGACACTAGAGTTTTCACGTGGAAACCTCTGAAAAGGAAGAAAATCATGGGGTCTAACCTAGTTTGAATGAATATACTAATATTTGCAGTCGATTCCAAATGAGGCCCTTCCTAGGGAGAAGGCCTTGGCTTGATGTCACAAATGTACATCATATAGAGCACATTGCATGGTGGGAGTTGCAATAATCAACATAGACATGCTTGTTTGATCGGCAGGACCATAGTTGATAGGATAAAGGTTGGAAAAACCGTAGTAGGCAGGAGACCAGGGTCAGAAAGACCATTGTCCGGCGATGTAGGTGGGAAGAACCGTAATATGCTGGAGAACGAGGTTAGAAAGATCGTTGTCTGGCGGTGTAGGTTGAAATGATCATAGTAGGCGACGAAAGTCGGAAGGATCATAGTTGGCAGGAGACAGGGGTCTAAAAATCTGTAGTTGGCTAAAGATCGGGGTCAGAAAGACCGTTGTAGTAGGGCGGTAATCTGGTAGAACTCTAGGCATCAAGAGGTGGCCCGACAGAAGTCCAGGCCTCAGATGGTGGTCCGACATAAGTCCAAGCCTTAAGTGGTGGTTCGGCGGAGCAACGACTTCAGGCGGTGGTCCAGCGGAAGTCTGGGCTTAGGTATGGTTTGGCAGAAGTCTAGGCATCAGGTGGTCGAGGAGGAGCGAGGAGGCATGAGTGATCTCTGATCTCTCTCTAGCTCTCTTGCTTGGAGCTCCATTTTCAAGAGAATGGAGGAGTCTATTTATAGATTTCTAGAGTAGCATGACTCATAAATAAGTGAGAGACCAAGGGTAAATGGGGAGTGGTTGGATGGACGACCGATGTTGAATCCCTAGATCAAGGATTGTTTGATGGACATTTGAATTCCTTAGTGATGTCGGAAGTTGGTGATCTTGGGCTCATTGGATTTGTTTTGTCGATTCGCTCGAATCGACTATAAGCATGTCAAGTTTACAAACCACTTGGTAATCCAAATTGTGGTTCGAATCCTCCAACAGCGATTCAGACCCTTGATTTGGACCCATTTGGGTTCGGATTGAGTCAAACTTGGTGTCATTGGGTTCGTATTTCTGAGATCTTCAGTTTGACTATAAATTTGTTGAAATCGGAGTTCAGATGGTCCAATTTTAATTTTGGAAGTTTCCAACTTGATTTTGCCTAGAGATTCGTGCCCAATCAAGATAATTTTTTTGATGATATATCAATAATCATCTCACTCTTCTACATATAAAATCCGTTGGCTTAGTTACGCTTTTCTTTCCAACCGAGCTTTGATTATAAAAAAGCTTATCACAACCCAATTTGATATGACTCGTTACTACACAAGTCATGACATGTATGATTATGACAAGACTGACCCCAATGCATATATGTCCTCATCGATCAAAATCGGATGAAAAAAGTGGTTCATAGGAACTTACTCCAATCAGAAGTTAATTATGTTAAGAAAAACTTTAAAATATTATAGTCATTAACTCGTGCTTAAATATCAGTCAATAACTTCATAAGAAATAATTTGAAGTTTCTAAACTATAGTTGATATTAAACTATAATTATGCTTTTTTTTTTTTTTAAGGTATCATAATATCAGGGGGGGGGGGGGGGGTGCAATACCCTTTCACCAAATTCTCCAATTCCACCACTAATTGCAGAACTATTGATAAATTTGAAATACATTTCTTACAAGGTATCATAATATCATTTGAAGGTTAAATATATTGCAGATAGATATGAAAAACTTTAAAATTGTGGCATCATTATATATAAGGTTAGTGCATAGATTATTTTCCGTCACCACTCACTTGCTTCCTCCCTTGTATTTTTCCTTCAATCATCAAATTTGATGGATGTTTTTGTTTCTTCCATGCATCAACTATTCCTAACAAAAGAAAATCTTAAACAATCATCTCGCCATAGCCAAACGTCACAACAAAATCTATTTAAATGTAATATATATACTCTCTATGCTACTTGTTGAGTTTTGATGTATCATCCATAAATTATCTTGATTGGGCACGAATCTCAAGGCAAAATTAAGTTGAAAATTTTTGAAATTAAATATGGGATCATTCAAACTCCGATTTCAGCAAACTTACAGTCAAACTGAGCTTCTCAGAATTACAAACCCAACAATACCAAATTCGACACAATCTGAGCCCAAATGGGTCCAAATCAAGGGCCCGGAGCATTGTTGGAAGGTTCGAAATACAATTTGGTTTACCAAGCAGTTTCCAAACATGACATGCTTATAGTCGAATCGAGCGGCTTGACGAGAAAACTCCAACGAGTCCAAGAGCATTGAATTCCGATACAACTAAGACATTCCAATGCCTAGTAAAACAGTACACATTCAAGGGATTCAACATCGGCCGTCCATCCAAACCACTCCCCATTTACCCTTGATCTTCCTCCTATTTACGGACCATGCCACTCTAGGAAATATATAAATACACTATAGGAAAAACGTCACTTTCTGTCGGCCATTTTCATCGGAAAATGGCCAAAATCCGTCAGAAAATTGCATTTCCGGAAGGCGGAAATATGTTCGCCGGTTTCACGCGCGTCGTAAAAGGACTTCCGGCGTAAAATAGTTCGCCGGAAACATTTCCGGCGAATTTCCGATGGAATTTTCGCTGGAAATATATTTCCTTCAAAATTTTTATGCGCTTGAATGCCAAAAAAAATAAAAATAAAATCTTTCCGAAAAATTTTTAAGCACCCCATTGCTCCCGCTGCTCCCCCTCATCCGCGCTCCACCCAAGTTATATTTTAAAATAAAAATATTTAATTTTTAATTTCCATCAGAAATTTGCTGGAAATTCCGCCAGAAAAGCCTTCCAAAAAAAAAATCGTTGGAAAACCAGTCAAAATTTTTGTCGGAAATCAGCCCGAATTTGAGACGAATTTTATTCCGCTGAAAATTCTGTTGGAAATGAGCTGTTTTCCTATAGTGATAGACCCTTCCTTCCTCTTGAAAAGGGACCCCCAAGCAAGAGAGAGATTGCCCCCTAGCTCCTCGTCGACCACCTTCTGAAGTTTCGTTAAACCACCACCTGACGCTGGAATTCCTCCAGACCACCACCTAACACCTGGAGTTTCGTTGGACCACCACCTGACGCCCTGAGTTTCATCGTACTACCACCTAATGCCATAGTTTCGCCAGACCATCTCTTGACACCCAGAGTTCCATTGGACCACCACCTGAAGCTCGAAGTTCCGTCGGACCACCATCAGAAGCTCGAAGTTCCGTCGGACCACCACCTGGCACCGGAGTTCTATTGGACCACCACCTGATGCCCGGAGTTTCGTTGGACCACCAATTATTGCCCAAACTTCTGCTTAACACCAGACTTCCACCAAATCACCGACTCACGTTGGGACTTCCGCCGGACCACGAAGTGACACCGGACTTTTATCCCCGTTTGTCACTAGACTACAACCATACGGTTGACAACTGTAATCTGATCGCCCTCAAGGATGAGTCAGCCCACTATACTCAACTCAAATTATAGTGGAATCTTTTTCAACTGGACTAGGCTCAGACACTACAAGAAAAACGCCGAAATCCGGCGATTTTTTCCGGCGGTTAGTCTATATTCACCGGCGGTTTTTTTAACTACCGGCGGCTTTACGGCGGGTTTTGTGCTGCCGGAAAAAATCGCGTAGGAAACTATCACCGGCAGTTTTTTACCGGCGGTTTATGAAGCCGGCGGTTTTCCGACGGTTCCGACCGCCGGTTTCAACCGGATTTTATGCCGGCGGTTTTCCGGCTGTGACGCCGCCGGCTATTTGACCGACGGCCTACCGGCGGTCAGTTTACCGACGGTCTACCGGCGGTCGGTTTACCGACGGTTTGCCGGCGGTTTAGTTAGCCGTCGTATTTTTTTAAAACCGCCGGCCTTCGCCGGTAGACTGCCGGTTAATTAACCAAACCGCCGGTAAAAAATTACTTATCAACGGCGGTCAAAGCCGCCGCTAAACCGCCGGTTTTATTTATAATCCGGCGGTTTGCCGGCGGTTTCTGGACCGCCGTTAATACCGGCGGTTTAACATATAAAAAACTCTGGCAAACCGTCGTTAACAAACGGCGGTTTAACCGCCGGTGACACCGGCGGCCAATGAACCGCCGGTAATAGCCATTTTTCCTGTAGTGAGAAGTTTTTCCCTTATCCAGAGTTTTCCACTTAAAAAGTCTTGTGCTCTTTGTGTGTGAGCTGCATATCTATACAATGCTAAGACGTAGTATTATAGCTCTATCATCGCGTATATTCTACCCCATAACAAGTTTTTACATTTATTTGATTTTACAGATGACATACGAGCAAGTGCGGTATAAATAGACCACAAAATAGGATGCAAGTTTCAAACAAGTTGATAGGAGCACAAGCAAGAATAAGAATATTGTAAGCATAAAATAGTTTTGATTGATTAAGATTTTCTTACTTTTGTTACTATTAAAGATTCATTATTGATAAAGATCTATATATTCAAATTTAAAGGACCATCAATTCCAATTGCATTATAATCAGGTAGGAACAAGCTCAAAAGTGCGCTCAAAGTCAATCTTTGGAAATGACAGTGATAGACATGCGAAATCAAGCTAGATGTCAAACAAGATAAGATTCTTGTTTCCTTGCTAGAAGTTGAATAGGTGCTTGATGGCATTAACAGACAAGTATGAGTCAGATGTTGTTGTTGCATGTAACTTGATCTAGATTTTGCCCTCACTAAATATTAGAGATGCAGAGTGCAAGATCTAAATGAAGAACATTTGCTGGCGATCAGGTAATTTCAGCATATATGGTTGGGAGTGAATATTCAAAAACTAGTTGTTATTGCTGTAGGTCAGATGATAATGATTTCTTGTTTGAGATGGGCCTAATTCTCGGGAAGAGGATGATAATATTGAGCTATTAGAAGGTATGAAGTATAATGATTCAATATCATTTAAAGAAGCTTTGCATTCTGTCGAGTTTGTGACCCATATTATATTGAGCTTGGGTCGAAAAGCTTGCGATGCAGCATATGTAATAAAATTTAATTATGAGAAGTATTCTAATTATTAGTGGAGGCTTCAAAATCAGTACATAAAAGTTAGCAATTTGCGGCGGATTTGTGATGAACTTTGTGGTGAAACTTTTTTCACGAAAATTATGATGGATTTGCAATGGAAATGTTAGTTTTTTTTTTCTTTTACGGCGAAAATTCTACCATATAGTCGTCACAAATATATGAGATGGAACTTTCTTATTTTTGCACATATATATACATAAAATTAAGGTATGGTTTTGTTTGGTGAATTGACACTATCCTCTTATATTTATTAGTGCTTGCATGAATCACTCTTTAGAGGATGGGAGCTTCATTGTCTAATTGACAATACATTTGGGTTTCGAAAGTTGCAGAAGTGGATACTTTCAGATGAAAAAATAAAGCTAGAAACAGACAGATCAATTTTTGTGAAGAAGAATCCATACATTTAACCTAAAGATGTTGATGTGGAACATCATTAACTAAATAATCCCTTAGGAGTAGCTTATTTAAATTTGTTACATGTTTGTTATATGCATTTTAGAATGTTCTTTATAGCTTATAAATATAGCTATTTCAGTAGGAAAAAGACATTGATGAATATCATTCTCTTTTAAGCCTTTGAACTTTGTGTTTGTCATAGATTGAGAATTCCTTCAAGCAGATCTGATTCTTTCACCGATCCACTACATCAGATGTGAACGATAAGGAACGGTTTATCATGGCCATGTACGAAGATATGGGGATCGTGCAAGAGTTTGAAGCATCGTGCTTGGTCTTGAAGATATCAACTTTCTATAGGTTACACAATGAAGAAGGAGCTCATTATTCAACTCTAGTTTATTCAACTCTAGTAGCTTTATACGCAGTGGTTTTGATAGAATAAGGCTTCGTTTGGGACGACTTTTTTACTCTTATTAAAATGATTTTTTTTTTACAAAAAAAAATATTTTTTTGTAATAAAAAACCACTTTAAAAAGCAAGAAGAAAGTCATCCCAAATGAAGCCTAAGTTTAATCTCAGATATAAAAAACAAAGGCTTGGATGAAGTCATAATAAATTTATTTCCCATCTCATAACATAGAATTTATATCTGAAACTTATGGACGAATACTTTGAAGAATTTTCATTGCTACGATGGTATAAAACTATGAAATCTAGTTTGGTAACTGGTAAGCCTCTAATATATACAAAAGAAAAGAACATATGCAAAGATGTTGGAGTTTGCTGAAGTATCTACCATAAAGTTTACACCATCCTAATGAATTTATGTTAAAAATGATCAAGAAGATATTTTCTAATTGACGTGGAATTACCACAAGAAGTATACATTTTCTAGTCCTCCAATTCTTGGATTAAAGATGCCATGAAGAATCTTATTACGGATATAGTGAAAACTGTAAGGGGCGTGTTCATGAACCAGAGGAATCAAAATAGGGAATCACATTAGTTCATGAACCAGAGGAATCAAAATAGGGAATCACATTAGAGAAAATTTAAAAGGAAATAGCAATTTTGTGTTGGGAAATCAGTACACCCAAAAGCTGAAAAAGGGGGTTGTTACATTCAGCAGTAGTTTGGAACAACCGATTTGGAGTATAATTATCATGGGTTGATTTTATGGGTTTTCAACATACTTTGTAATTTTGTTGTAGCAGCTATGGGAAGAAGAAAGATGCAGGAAAATTGAAAACCGAGAACATAGGTTTAATGTTCTGTAACCTCATGTAGTGGGATAAAACCATATTGTTGTTGTTGTTTATCTCTACTGTAATGTATGTACAAGATGTCATATCATGTTACAATTTAGGCTTTCATTGGACTGCTTTTTTAATGTTTCTTCAAGCAGCTTTCTAGTACACTTCAAGCAGCTTTCTAGTACAAAATAATTAATTTTTTTACTAAAAAGCTGCTTGAAGAAGCAGTAAAAAAGCTGTCCCAAACTAAGCCTTATGATCTACAAAGAAAGGATTAATGGAATAAGGAGGATAATGTACTGAATACAAAGGATTCATACTCAACAAGACTTGATTAGGCACTTGGAGAGGAAATCACTAGAATTGAATTGGAAAAATTAATCCACTCAATCAAGCCAAAGCTTCCTCAACATTGGGAAGAACCTTCTTCTCAGGGCTTTCGAACAAGAAAGGAGGGAGGGAAAAAAGGGGGACAAAAAAAATGGCACCAAGTACATAACCTAACACAATATATGCAATGTCATCCACCTAATGAAAGGTTGAACAAATTATTGAGAACAATATGGAAATAACACTGAACATGACACCATTATCAACCAAGACTTCGAGAGAGTTTTTATTGCTTCTTAAAGCAGTTTTTTTGTAAAAAAAACTTTTTTTTTGCTAGAAAGCTACTTTAAAAAGCAATAAAAAGCCGTCCCAAATAAGACCTTCCTCTGTGAAAGACTACAATAAAAGATGCCTGCCTAATAGAATCAAGATTATGGCCAGATGAAAGACACATATCAACGCACCATGAATGAGCTGAAGATGGTGCTCCATCTAATTTTTGTTATTATAATTCATCATTTGATGCTATAGCAAATTTCATTTTGTTACTGTATTATTAAAATTTGCTGTGCTTGTTTTTGCTGTTACCTTTATACATTTATTTCATTAAAATCTACTGAGGCGGCATCAATATAAAAAGCAAAACTTGCTCAGGAGAACAGCTTTCTTCTTGATTCCTTCTTTTTTTTTTTTCTATATATTTGGAAGAGAACTCGAGTCCCATAACTTTAGCTTTGCAGAGTTTCAAATCTTGGTTTATTATACAGAAATCCATTTCTATGCAACTTATTAGAGGTTTTTTTATTTTTGAGAAGTGAAAATACAGTATGGATTATGGAAGATTTATATATGCAAACAGTTACGGTATTCTATATTCTGTACTTTTCTCCTATTGAATTTACTGATAATGGTCATTTAGCACACCAATGATCATTAGCTAATTAAGACTTCTTTTCGTTGTATATATAAAAGAATTTCACAATTAAAAAGTTGTGTGGGAATATCTTAGTTATAATTTTATTAGGATACACAATAGGAAAATCGTCAATTATCGACGACGATTTTTTACAGTTAATCTCAATTTTTTGGTGGTTTTGAAATATACTGGCAGTTTCAAAACCTCCTGAATAAACCGCGCAGGAAATGAAAACTGACGGAATAAACTGTCAAATGACCGCCGGTATCCAGTAAATTTTATGAACTGATTAATATTAAAACATTCATATTTATTTTAAAATAAAAAAATTAAAAACTAATTGATCATTTATGTATTATTCTCATTTCAGAATAAATTTAAGACTTCTAATATTTATAATGATAAAATTTTAATTAAATATCCTTCCAAATTTCTATTAAATATTCTTAACTATTTATTAAACGACCTAATTATGAACAAAAAGCATCTTGATTATATTCACTTTGCTAATAACTCACATATATATATATATATATATATATATATATATATATATCTTAATTACTCATTCATTTATGTTCTAATGTCTAATTTAATGACTCGTTTAACTTTCATGAAAAAATAGCTATATGATTTGTTTATTTTCTTTTTCTTCCCTTTAAAATTTGAATTTCAGCAAAGATAAAATAATATTTTATAAATTCAGCTAATAATGTCTACAGTTCTGAATGTATATATGTTAGATAATCAAATTATATGTTTAAATCATTAGCAACTCATATAATTTAGATAGACTTGACCGAAATACAATTATTGCTCGAAAATGTGAATAAAATTTTAAAAACCCAGCTAATGTTTGAAGACAGCTCAAACTTAAAAAATAAAAAAAAAATAATAATTATCGGCTTAATCAGCTTATTAATAATTGAAAAAAATATTGTTCCAACTATTCTAATTTAAAGCTTCATTTGAGACAAATTTTTTAATCCTTCGTAAAACAGTTTTTTAATAATTTTTGTACTAAAAAGTTAATTTAAGATACAATAAAAAAAATGTCTCAAATAAAACTTAAATCGTTCAAAATGGCTTTACAACCTTTATAGGTAATAAAAAACTCATTTTGATTAAAATTAAAATATGCATATCCAAATAAAAAATTTGCCCTTTACAGTCTAATAGGCATCCAATGAAGCAAGTTGATGAGGCGGGTCCACCAAATAATGCAAGAATATGCTGGAGGCTGGAGGCTGGAGGCTGGAGGCTGGCGTTTGCGGTTCATGTGAAATATGTTTTAATGTAGATCACGACGTTCAAGCATATCCAAAGCCCAACAATTCTATAAATGTCCTAAAATATGTCAATAGACCATCGTATTATATAGGCAAGGATTTTATTTGGGGCAACTATATTTTTTTTTTACAAATATAATTTTAAAATTATTATGGACAGAATAATTTTTTAAAAATAACTTTTTTGAAAAAAAAAAAAAGCCAAACAAAAACTATTGTATGATCTAAAATACAAAGCAGTAAGAAAGCTATTCCAAACGAAACCGATGCTTTTTTATTTTTGCTTTTAAAAGCTCATTTCTCAGTTGTAGCTCTCAAACTATTTTCTAAAAATAGTTTTTAAAAACAAAATTTGAAATAACGATGACATAATTGTTTTCCAAAAACATTATATATATATATATATATATATATCAGTTATAAATAAGAATACATATATTCAATTATAAATGAATTTACACGTAACATATATAAAATATTTAGAATTTATTTGACATAAATTTGTTATTATTTTACTTTTACCATCTCAAATAGAATTTCTATTTTACTAATGCTTTTGTTCCGCTTTCATAAAAAGAATTGAGCTAAAAAATCAATTTTTTATATATGAACTAAAAAAAAAGTTATTTTTTCTATTATGACTTTCAAATCATTTTTAAAAAAATTACAACCATCTCAATTATATCCTTAATTTTTATTCGGAACAGGGGTATCTACCTGCTGCTACTTCAAAAGGAGCACTTGGCGGCGTAACTAATCCCTCGGCGGAACCTAGTGAGGCCACCCACTGGTATCGGCCCCACACTTGCTTTGCCCCACTGAAGAGTCGAGGCCATAATATAGGGGATTCGAATTCAGAATGGAAATTTCCAATCGTACTCGCCCACCAACCATCCTAAGCCTCATTGAATTATTATATATATATATTTTTTTGAGCTAATGCATCCAAATCTCAAATCTACAATCACAATCTTGAAAATCCGGGAACACGTAGCATATTGATTGTTGCACGGATTATATATTCCTTGATACTCACGCAAAAATAAAAAAAAGAAATATAAATAAAGAGAAAATTCACTCTTTTTAATTTATATTCTTTTTTTCTGTTTTCCATATATTCTCTCAAATTAGTGCTTAACATATTTGTACGTACTAAGCTTGCGGGCCATAACTACGTACTCATTGGTGACACTTAGTACTATCCTTGATCAATAATTATGTATAATTTGGAAAGAAGGGGATGTGTGGGGACTTAGGGAGGAAATGAAAGTATGTCGTGCAAGACTCAAATGGTTTCAGTTTTGCTGGCAGAGGATATGGCCATCCCTGAAATACCGGATTTTGAAGTCCCACAACAACTTCAGCCCCGCATGGCTTCTCTCTGAAAGCTACATCAGTATTTAATAGTTCTTCTTGCTTGTTAAAAAAATTATCATGATAAAAAGTGAATTTGTCTTCTTGATAGTATTAAAAAGAATCTCATATTTATATAGATAAATGACTGATAACATGTAGGGGATGGATATATATATTTAAAAAAAAAAATGTGGGGCTTTAGAGAGGCATATGTATTTGTGAGTGACAAATTATAGAGATAACAATAGTGTTTCAAATCATCTATCGCAGGATGACATATCGCTTTCTACGCAAGTTCCATTATTCCAGCAGACTGAAAAATGATACAACAGCAGACGGCTCTGTCACGAGGTCCAGTAAACAGTTGAACTGATCTTAGGGTTCATTTGAAATTTACTCGGTGGCTAGATGATTTTGAAGACAAACTTCTCTGCATCTTTACTTATATATGTATACATTGGGACTGTAAGATATATACAAGCAATACAATGCATTAGTTATTGATTACATCTTCTTCCACTAGCTCTATCTTTGTTTTTTAACTACTGAAGCATTTATTTTATCACCATTATTTCATAGAGCTTTGTAATTACTGTGTTTTATCATGATATTAGAGCCATTGCATTAGTGCATACTCATCCACTACTTCCGCTTCACCTGATATCAACAATAACAACAACATGACTGTAGTTCATATCCCTGTTTCCTTGATGTTTCTAATGAACAATATCAAGAATATTATTCATTCTCAGCTCGCAACTGACAACCATTTCACTTGGAGATCTTAACTTATCAAAGCCTTCAAAGAAAATGGATTTTATGGATTCTTAAATGGTTTAACTAATACACCCAGCAAGTATACTTTCGATTTAGATGGTCTTCCCTCTCTGCATCCATCCTACAACCGATGGATGCTAATCGATTAGAATCTTATTGTAGTACTTTACTCGGTCATCTCTCCTCCGCTGCTTCTATATGTTCTCAATATCGAAACTTGTCATGACGTTTGGTTAACCATTGACAACCGTCTTTAGTCTACTAACAAATCTCGCACCTTGCAATTAAAGAATGCAGTTCATCATATAACCATGAAAGATATGACTATGACTTAATATCTGTCATAGATTAAGTCTAAAATTGATGCCATTAACACTGCATGAAGCACTATATATAAATGCTGAGGATATTATTTTGTATACTCTAAATGGTTTATTGGCATCGTACAATACATTTAAAACCTCCATTCGGACCAAGCTTCAACCAGTTAGTTTGGATGACCTCTATTCCTTGTTATGTAGTGAAGAAATCAATTTAACAGCTGAAACCTTGTGAGATACTTCAATTTTAGACACTATGGAAAATCATGTTGCTCTAACCATGTATAGAGGACGAGGCAGAGGAAGGACTAACCCCATTCGTGGTCGGTTCAATATACGTGGAGGAAGAGATGGAAGAGGGTTTAAAAAAAAACTACATATTAGTAGAGTGTCAAATCTACTTCAAATGTGGCCATACTGCAGCCTCTTGCTGGTTTAGAATTGATCTAAACTATTAATCACAACAGTCCATAGCTCTTACTGTAGCTACAACTCCATATACTCAAGATTGATATCTTGATACTCGTGTATCTTCTCATCTTATAGCTGATCCCTCTACTTCACTCAGTTCAACCATATCAAGGACCTCAACAGATAACAGTTAGCAATGGTCAAACTTTAACTATTGTAGCCACCAGATAGGGCATTCTTCCAACACCTTCTCGTAAGCTTCTTCTTCATCACCTATTTTATGTTCTACTTTTAACTCATAATCTCCTCTCTGTTATATAACTTATTACTCATAATAATTATTATATTTTATTTTATTCACATGGCTTTCAAATCAAGCAATTGAAGACAAGTCCTCCATAGTCCCAGCAGTAGTGGCCTCTATTTTGAAGAATCTTCCTCAAATGCTCGCCCTCCAGTACTACTGCATTCATCTTCTCAATTTTGACTCCATCTCTATTGCATCCATCATTATATAGCCACAATATCTTCTTCTCTTCTTTGCAACTCTTGTTCTCAGTCCAAATGTCATATGACTAGATTTTTTTATCTACTACTAGTACATCTAGGCCTTTACAATTTATTCACTCTGATGTTTGGGGCCTTTCCCCGTAGCTTTTATTAATGGATTTCGATATTACATTCTCTTTGTGGGTGATTTTTCCCGCTATACATAGATTTATTATATGCTACACAAATATGATGCTTTTCTTCACTTTAAAATTTTTAAGACTATGGTGGAAAAACAACTATATGAAGCGATTCATACTTTTTGCACGAACTATGGTGAATAATTTGTAAATAAATCTTTTAAATCATTTTTAATTCAACATGGAATCCAACATCAACTTAGTTGCCTCAATAAAATTAATGTATTGGTCGAACGTAAGCATTGCCATATAATTGAAACTACTATAACATTATTTCTCGATGCCTTGTGCCATCAGTATCCCAACCAGTACCTTGCATCCACCACCTCTAACCCTTGTGCCATCCACTACAACAACTATAACATCACCCACACCTTCTCCAACTTTAGCAAACCCTACTCCATCTCCCCACCCATCCATCCACAATTCCCCCACTATAACAAACACTTGCCACCATAGTTCTTCTACCTCCAAATCCTCTGCAATTCCACGGCCACCCAAATTACATCATATGATTACTAGACTTCAATATGGTCATATCAAACCAAAATCAATCTTCAATCTCCTCCATTCCTCAACTATGTCCCATGATCCAACCTGTTTTTCTTCAGCTGTCAAACACCCTCATTGGCACTAAGCCATGTCACATGAATTTCAAGCTCTCCAAACTCAAGGAACTTGGACTCTAGTTCGTCCTCACTACTCTCAAAATGTACTTGATAGTAAGTGGATATTTAGAATCAAACATCATGAAGATGGTACCATAGCTCGGTACAAAGCCAGACTTGTGGATTAAGGATAAAAATAAGAGTATGGTTTGAAGTTACCAAAACTTTTAGCTTGGTGGCTAAATACCAAACCATTTGTATCTTTTTAACACTTGATATTTAAAATAATTAGCAAATAAAATCAATTGGATGTTTCAATTTCTTTTCTTCATGGCAAGCTCTTAGAAACAACATATATGGCTCAACCACACAGATTCAAATACCCAACTCATCCAACCTATGTTTGCAAACTCAACAAAGCCATTTATGGCTTAAAATAGGCACATAAAAAAAGGTTCTCCACACACCCTTCACTTTTGATTTGCTCCACTTATTAAGAGTAATTTATCTACTTATTTATCTGGATGATACCCTTCTCTTGGGAAACAACACCAATATTATTTCTCAACTCCTGAAGGACCTACATCAGCATTTTCAATTAAATATTTTGGGAAACTTACATACTTTTCTTGTCATCCAAGTCCAACGCCTTGAATCTAGATTGTTGCTTCATCAACTAAACTATGCTACTACCATTCTTGAATAAGCTAGCATGGCCATGTATAAACCATGACAAAATCTTGTTTCTAGTAAGTCGGACACCACTCCATCTTCCATGCTACCATTCAGTGACCCACATCTTTATCGATGCCTTGTTGGATCACTTCAATATTTTACAATTATCTGACCTTACATCTCATTTTTCGTTAACCTAGTCTGCCAGGTTATGCATCATCCTCTCAATTATCATTTTCAAATGCTCAAATGTATCATTTGCTATCTCCAAGATACACTTGATTTTGTCTTACTAATCACAAAGGGTGACTCCACTTTATATGCCTATGTTGTTGCTAATTGGGCAGGTGATAATTAAGCAAGACATAATATCTACCACCATATTTTGTGTGTTTTTGGCTCAACTCTTTTGGCTCAACTCTTATCAGATGATGTGCTAAAAATCAGTCCACCATGGCTCGATCCTCCACAAAATCTAAGTATTGTGCCCTTACTTCAACAACTACTGAGATTGTTTGGCTTCACTGGTTACTCACTGATTTTCGCATCTCTACTTCCCACACCACTATATTGTGACAACATTTCGGCTATATCATTTGCTGATAATCAAATATTCCATGTCAGAATCAAGCATATCAAAATAGATCATCATTACATTCGTGAGTGTATCAAATCTAAAACTATCATTATTCATCATATAATGACGGATCAAACTGTTGATATTTTTACAAAAGGTCTTCCTAACAATAGATTTATGCTTCTTTGAGACAAATAACACTATGATATAGGCTTGTTAATTTACAGGGTCTGATAATAATAGTGATTCAAACCATCCATCAAAGGATGACATATCGCTTTTTACGCAAATTTCACTACTCTCGTAGTCTAGAAAATGCTACAGCAGCAGGCAGATCTGTCACTAGGTTCTATAAACACTTGAATCAATCTCAGTGGTTCATTCAAAACTTACTCAACGGTTGGATGGTTTTGAAGTATATATATATATATATATATATATACAATGGAGTGTAAGATACATGCAATACAATGCATTAGTTAATGCTTACACCTTTTTCCACTAGCTCTATCTTCAATTTTTTACTACTGAAGCAATTATCTTATCACTGCTATTTCATACAGCTTTCTCACTACTGCTATTTTAATATTTTATCATACAGAAATGTTGTCTGCTCGTAGAAAATATATGTTTTTAGGTGATTTTTATTAGAGTACAAAAAAAATCATTAGATGATCCGAAGAGAATTCTATTGATCATTTGATATTTTTTGCCATCTTAATATATTAAGTAGTTCAAATTTTAGTAAGGTTGAATTTGTTAGTTTCAGTTCATTCAGACAGTCAATTTTATTATACTTAAGCAAAGTTTAGGTGTTTGACCCTCTAAATTGCCTAAAAAAATTCTATTTTTGCTTTTGAATGCTTGATTATGTTAACTTGGACTCGATCAAGTAAGTCTTGAAATCATTGAATTCGGCACATCAAACAATAATACCCTCTTGAATGTTTGTTTGCTGAAAATAGAATTGGGATGGTCTAAGATTCATGTCTATATATTTATAGCATACCTTTATTGGTGTTTCAAGATATAAAAATGTACCAAAATCCACGAGTTAATTTGAGAGTACTCTCAATATAAGAAATGCTCTCATCGATGGTAATATTTATCAGTAATATTGAAATTATAATTTTGAAAAACTTATTTGATTGCATAGTCTTGAGGGGAGATTCACATTGACGTCTAGGAAGTGACCATGCTTCATAATTTTTTTTTTAAATCATAAGTTGACGCAAACAAAATTGTTAGAAGGCTGAATACGTCACAACCCAATCCAACATGATTTCTACTTGATTAGGACATGTCCTATCATGCTGGGATGCGATAGGTAAATCTATTTCTCAAAGAATTCTGACTGCTTATGACTCATTTTTTGTGCTTATAGCATCAAAACATACGTGTAGGCATTAGAACATGTCTTAGAACCACCATAATATGCTTATATGACCAAAATATTCCTCAAACACATACAAAATCTCAAAAGATTATGACATCTTATCTCTCCCAGCAGATATATTCTAATCATATATGTACATTTTTATCATATTATAACTGTTAAAGCTTAATTGAGCATATGTAGAATTGCATAATTTTCCATAACAAAAGACAACAAAAAATTCACTGAGCAAAATTACACATTTTTAATAAATAATTAAATTATCATAGATCGTGCAGAATACAATTTTAATACTTTAATTGTACTACAATACTATTTTCAACATTTTGATAATTTTTATTAAAAAAAAACTCCACAAATTCCAAAGCCCCTGTTGCACAATTTTCAAAAAATATTCATAACTTTAATATCTATAATATATAAAAAGTTATGCAGTGAAAGTTTTAACAGTGCAAAGTTATATCCATTTTTTGATAAAAAAAAAATTTAACCGAAAAATTCGGTAAATTTTTTTTTTTAAATTGAGATAAACATAATGTGACCTACCTTGAGACGAACAAATTTTCAATTTGTCCGATGAACAAAAATGACTCTAAGACCTCCATAAACTTTTTTTTTTCTCCCTCCTCTCTTTTTCTCCATTTTCCTTTATTTTTTTTCTCTGTCCGCTCTCTGTTAGCCGAAATCCAAAAAAGGTAAGGGCTTTTAAAAAAAAAATTAATTGAAAAATATTTTGTAATAAAATATTAAATGATTATTCTAACCATTTAATTTTTAATATAAAATTAATATAAATTATTTTATGTCATCAAATATGGGACTAAAAAAACTATAAAAAAATATTCATAAAATAATAAAGCTAGTCCAAAACATTCAGGTGAAATTTGTTTGCAAAATGAATATCTAACAGTTCTAAAATATCCAATTGTATCGATAAGTGTCAATATCTTTAAGAATTGTACCAGTGTGCAAAAATTATGAAAAAAAAAATTAGTGAAACTAAAATACAATAATAACTATATTATGATGAAATTAATTTGTAATTTGGACTTATATGATTCATAAAATAATTTTTTACTATTATTGATCAAAATATTTATTTTAAAATTTAAAAGTTAATACAGAATATATATTTTTGAATAATTTATCCAACGTCCAAAAAGATTTCTTCCTCCAAGGATGACCTAAATGTGAGATATAACATGAGATTATATTTACGAGATTTGGGTTAAAATCTTAAAGCTCTTATGTAAATTAAGGGCAGCGTATCACCATAAAAGTATTATATATCCTGTATGATAAGTTAAAGACGTTAGTTTAAGGAATTTATTTCATCATTGTTTTTTGACCTATTGAAATTAATATTAATTACGTAATATCTTTATCCATTGAGCATTATGCATAATAGTGAACCTATAATGTCGTTTTGGTTATGTTTATTTCACTTTTTTATTAGTAATTCTTTTATAAAGGTAAAGATAGATTTAAAAAGATTTGGTTATAAAAGATTAGAAATGATCTTTCTTTATTAGATCTAAATGAGAATTTGACTCTTAATCATATAAAATGGAAAAAAAAAAAAAAAATCACAGGTCAATGCCCATTTAACAAAATATGCTAATAGAGGCACTCTAAAATAAGCAGAAAATGATTTGTATGTATATATATCATTTTTATTTTGGGTTCAGTGAAGAGAATTGTCTCAATGTATGTAAGTTTCATCTGATCATACCAAGATGAGAACAAAAAATGCTCATTAGAAGTGAAATTGATAGAGACAGCTGTGATGAATCTGATATGGGAGGGACATTTTAGGTTCCAAGGTGGATATACGATCTCAGGTTTCATTTGGGACAGTTTTTATACTGCTTTTTAAAATATTTTTTTAGTACAAAAATTAATTTTTTTTGTATTTAAAAGTTATTTTAAGAAGCATTGAAAAAGCCATAGCAAACGAAGCCTCAATCTTTTAGAGTTGCTTCACTCAATCTATAATTTTTTTTGTCTATTCCTTAAAAACGCCTTATAGTTTCGAGCCTATCTTACTTTTATGTATGATATATCAAATTTGTCCAAAATATGTTCAACATGTCTATAATCCTTAATTTTGAAAATTAAAGAATACTTTTCTTCTGTCTTTTTTTTTTCATTATAAACTCTAAATTATTAAAATTTAAGATAGTTTAAATATTGAGTTCGAATTTATCAATCGATGACACTCAATTTTACTAACAAACAATCTTCTAGATAAAGAATTAGAGATCCTAGAGAGAATTGGTTGAGTATAGAGAGAGATTAATTATAGTTCTTGCGTCCTGGAATATTCGCGGCGGTAGAGAAATATATGATTTAACGACTTAGCATTGTACGAAGATCCAGCACACAAGCAGATAAGTGAGAGGGTGTAGTGTTCATAAGAGACACCAGAGTTTTTACGTGGAAAACCCCTGAAAAGGGAGAAAAACCACGGGGCCTAGCCCAGTTTGAATGAATCCACTAGTGTTTGTAGTCGATTACAAATGAGGCCTTCTTAGGGAGAAGGCCTTGGCTTGATGTCACAAATGTACATCATATAGAGTGTATTACATGCATGGTGGGAGTTACAATAGATGTATTTATTTTCTCAGCACGACCATAGTCGATAGGATGGAGGTCGGAAAGACCGTTGATTGGTGATGGAGGTCGGGAGGACCGTAGTCGGCAGGAGATCGGGGTCTAAGTGACTGTTGTCTGGTGATGGAGGTTAGAGTGGACATAGTAGGCGACGGAGGTCGGGAGGACCGTAGTCAGCAGGAGACCGGGGTCTGAAAGACCGTTGTAGTATGGCGATACTCTGGTAGAACTCTAGGCGTCAGGTAGTGGCCTAGTAGAAGTTCGGGCCTCAGGTGGTGTCCTGGTTGAGCACAGGGTCTTAAGTGGCTGTTCGACGGAGCAACGACGTCAAGCGGTGGTCCGATGGAGGTGAGGGCCTTCGGCGGTGGTCTGACGAATGTGAGGGCCTCTGGAAAAAGTGAGGGCCTCTGGCAAAGATGAGGGCCTCTGGCGAAGGTGAGGGCCTCTGGCAAAGGTGAGGGCCTTTGGTGAAGGTGAGGGTCTCAGGTGTTTGTGAGGGCCTTTGGTGAAGGTGAGGGCCTCAGGTGTTGGTGAGGGCCTCTGGAGAAGGTTAGGGCCTATGGCTAAGGTGAGGGCCTCTAGCGAAGGTGAGGGCCTCAGATGAAGACGTCAGGCCTTGAGCAGAACGTTGGGCCTTCAGCAGAACGTTGGGACTTGAGCAGAATGTCGGGCCTTGAGCAGAATGTCGGGCCTTCAGCAGAACATCGGGCCTTCAGCAGAACGTCAGGCCTGAATGTTGGGCCTTGAACGTCGGGCCTGAACGTCGGGCCTTGAGGTGGTGGTGCGGCGAAACTTCGGCGGTGGTCCGGCGAGGCTCCGGCGGTGGTCCGGCGAGGTTCCAACGATGGTCGAGGAGGAGCTTCTTCCTTCTCATCTTCCTTCTCTTCTCCTCTTCTCTTCTTGCTTGGACCCTTTTCAAGAGAAATGAGGTGTCTATTTATAGATTTTCTAGAGTGGCATGTGTCACGACCCGACCCGAGACGGATCCCGCCCGCACCGGGCCGCGACCAGCTTAACGAACAGACAGACCAGGATCTGGCTTTGTAATTTGTTTCAGAACTGATTCTTCCAAATATTTCAACTCAAAAACAGACGCACAGAGCTACTATGAAACATCAAATGCAGCGGAACCAAACATCTATATTTTTCTTTCTTTTCCTCAAAATAATCATCTACAACTACAGACCATGGCTCAGATAGAAAGAAATAGAGCAGAAGAGCCATGTCTGTTCAAAAATCAAAAGTACAAAATAATACCTATAACTGATCAGACTTTGAAATCTAGTCCTGGACCTCATTCCCTTTCCCAGAACATGAAAACCACCAGAAAACAAGGGTGAGCTCAACAGCTCAGCAAAGCGACAAACCTCCAATCAAAACTTCCAGAATCCACATCAAACACATCAGACAAAAATCCGTACAGAAATCGAAACAGAATCGTATATCAAATCAGAATAGAACAGAAATATCGAATCAGAACGGAGTCATACAGATCAAATCAACAGAATCAAAATCGTACAGAAATCAGATATCGGAACAGAACAGAATCGTGTCACAATCGTATCAGAATCATATCATACAGATCATATCAAATTATATCGTACAAAAATTCAGAAATCATATTTGCTTACAGAACAGATACGGAAATCAGAATCAGATTATATCATATAGTATTATAATTAATAGCTAAATTCCCTGACACTGACAGAATCTCTACGGATTCTGGCCCCTTATGCCTCCCTTTGTGCTCACGGCACCAGAACAAATATGCTTATGTGCTCACGGCACCAGAATAGATGTGCATAAGCACCAGAACAGATTTCATCGGATCCGGAACAGAACAGATATCAGATTTCATGAAATTGAGCTCATTTCAGATTTTCCAGACACTAACTGAATCTCTTAGGATCCAGGTTAGTAAAAGAAGAATGTGATAGTTTTGCTATATCACATTAGATTGTATTTAGGATTCTTTTATTTTTATGCAAGTTTGCATTCTTCAAAAAAAAAAAAAAAAAAACGAAAACCCAATCATAGCAGTATTACTTTTTTTCAAGCAAGTTATTACTCACATGAATAACCTTAGCATTTTTCGGCTCATTCAAAATGGAACCGTTAATAGAGGTATTAGCTAAGAACATTTCATTCATTTTAGGACAATTTTTGTTAATAGAATAAGTAGCAGTAACATCAACTCTAAATGTATTTTGGTTAGCACCATCCACCAAAACTGGCACTTCCATATTAGCACCCACAATAAATAAATCAGATGAAGGTTTAACAAGGACTCCCTGATCATTAGGGACATCAACAACATTATTTACCATAGGTTTAACACAAGCCAGATGATTATTAGCCTCCCAATTTTCAATCTATTTCAATTTAGATCCCTCCAAATGCTCATAATTTTCAACATGAATCAAATCCACATCAGTTACCGTAGGTCCAACGCAAGCTAGATGAATATTAGCCTCACAATTTTCAATCTGTTTCAATTCAAATCCCTCCAAATTCTAAGAATTTTCAACATGAATCAAATCTACATCAATCTTTTACGGTTTGTTAGAAAAATCCTTCTCCTTACAAAGATGAGGATGCTTATTAAAACAATCATTAATACCATGTACATGCATTTTGTAATAAGAACAAAAAATAGGAAGATTTTCAAATTCAAATTTTTGGAAATATCATTTCAATTCTAACAAATATCAGTGGGATTTTTCTTAGAGATATCCATCTCAACCAAAACCTGTGCTACAGAAGGTTGAGAAATAGCCATTGTAGCCTGGTCAGTTTGTACTGGTCCTCCAAAAAGTCAAAGCCAAACTATATAAAACTTGAGAATTAAAGAATTGGAAAAGAAATCCAAACAGGCGCTATAAGGGATTATTCACTAACATCAAAATTCGGTGGCCATTTGAGCAAATGCATTTGGCATGCCTAGATATAATAGGATCTCCTAGCAAATATCCAGCTATATTTAACATTATTAGAGAGTTGAATCACGACATGCCTTTGATCAAGTAAACCAATATGGAAAGAACCCGATAGTCTAAAGTAGCAAAAAAATTTTTGTATAACATCAAGGTTGAGACATCTGAACAAAACATTGCCTACCAATGTTAAAGAAAATGGAGCGGCCAGTTGAGTGACCACAATATCCTCGAAGAAGAAAACTGATAGCCCTTAAGCGAGGAATGCACAAAATTCAATTTTGAAGAAGATGAAGCAAAAGCAGCTATGGCATCCTTAAAAGTTCGACATTTCCCCTCAACAAGATAAGGAGCCGGAGGAAGGGATGATGACGGAGTTATCATTTCCCAAAAACCAAAAATCCCAGGAAAATCTCAAAACCAAACATATAAAAAGACGAGTAAAGATCAACGATTAAGAAAACAAATGAAAAGTAGAGAGAAAACCATGCCAAGAAGGCCAACGAGCACGATGGTGTAACCTTAGAACACCCACAAATTGCTAGAGCACGAGAGACTCAAAATCTTATCTATATTTCCCGTTCTAAATGAAAAATAGAGAAAGCTTACATTCATTTTTTGGAGCTAGTATAAAAAATATTAAAATAATAAAAATAATATATATATATATATATATATTAAAAAATAATAATATATCTATATATTACGAAAAGTTTTTCTAAAAAAATTAAACAAGAAAAATAAAGAAAAAAAGGTGTAATTAAACTATCATGAAAAGCATGAAAGAGAATATTATAACTAAATATGAAAAAATATATAATTTTTACTCCTATAAAATTTTTTATTTTTTAGGTCATTCCCGTGTTTCTAGGTCAACCCAAACTTGACCAGATTTTTGAAATGGGTATGTTTGTTGAACCCGAACCCGTCCCGTTTCATAAACGGGTTGATCCAAACCCGAAATTTTCGGGTCGGGCTCAAATCCGATTTTCTGATCATGTCAAATATTGACACCCCTACACTCCTACATATGCACCAAACACATGGTAGATAGGTCATATAGCTAAGGTTAATCAACTCCTTTTCCAAATACAAATCTAAATATCTTATGTCTACTTCTCTCACCTAACTCTTCCACTAATTTGTTCTCCTCCGACCACAACTCTTACTCATTAGAGAAAAGACAATAAGACTCAATCGACAACAATTCAACATTGTCGGGGACAAGAGCCTAATTTTTTTCATTGTTCTTATATGCCTGTTATCTTCTTCTAATAGATAAATAATAATTTTTTTATATAAAGGAAAAAAAAAAACACAATTCCTCCCTCCATACAAATACCTTCATAAAAGAAAGTTGTTGCACGTTTAAAAAAAAACACTGCGCAGTTATTTAAACGGTTTAGGCAGAGAATGAGCTCAGGATTAAGTACTTGGTCCTCAATGATTTGGTAATGTAAAGAGAATTATGGGCAGGTGACCTACCTGACATCAGCCACATTGAATTTACGCAATTATTTTATTTCAAGGCATCATCATTGACATAACTACAAAGACAGAGAAGTGAAGAGATTTGTGGGTGGACCAATCTAATGCAAATCATTCGGTATTAAAATCACCAAAAGACTCCCATATCATTGAGAGTCCAATTGGCTTCATACAGAGACAAAAACAGTATTGTTGGTGACCTAAGAATATTAGATCTTCTAGATGACTAGACTATTGTCCCCACCATTCCTTTGATCGATCAGCTTGCCCAACAAAAAAAAAATCTATAATTTTTATACAACACAGTCAAATTATAAGTTGATATTAGTTACATCTTATAAAGTGTATCATGAAAATGATACATGGAATAATTTGAGTAGATATAAAAAATATTTCTATGCAATTAATACAGTTCCAACGGACTGATTCAAATGATAGCTGTTAGCAAACGGATACCTACTCAAATATAAGATGTTCATTCGTGTTAATAGATCAGGTTTATATTTAAACTATTTCTTATGAGTTTTAAGTTTATGACTATTATTATATGGAAGGGGCTTAACTTACGAGATAGAGGTTTTGTTTGAGACGGTTTTTTTACTGCTTTAGTGCAGAATTTTAACTTTTGTACTAAAAAGTTGTTTAAATGAACAGTAAGAAAGCCGTCCAAAACAAAGCCATAATTTAGGTTTTGTTTTAGACAACTTTCTTACTGTTTTATAAAGTAGTTTTCTAGTACAAAAATTTGTACTAAGAAGCAGCTTCATAAAATTATAGGAAAGCTGTCCCAAATAAGATCTTAATAATTTGAAATTAATATCAAATCAACAGGAAATAAACCTAACTAAAGAGAAGGATAAACTCTTTGTTTTATAGGTTGTGTTCTTAATTAAAATTCAACGGAAGCCCAAAGGCAATTGATCGTAATAGAAGAATTATCTTCTTGGCTAAAAAAAGATATTATGTCTAATCTAATATTGACATCCTAAGAGGCCATTTGAGTTCACTTTGTTTTTAATTTTTTTTTTATTTATATGCTAATATGAAATAAAAATATATTTGATATTTTAAATAAATATTTTTTTATTGTATATTATATAAGATAATGATAATAAGTGATGTTAGTAATTATTAGTGTCTGATGGAGACGGATGTAGCCAAGGTGATTTTCCTTAAAAAAAAAAAAAACTAAAAATTACTTAAAACTATATTGACTATCTCAAAAAATAATTTAATTTGTTTCAAAAATAAAAAATAAAAATAGCTAAAAATAGTAATTAAATATATTTTTTGTAAATAAAAATAGAAAGCAGAAGGTGATCTTAAACATCCCCTAAGTAAATAAAACATTTCTTTTTGGCTTTTGAGCACGTCTAATTTCAAAACTCACCTATAACTTTATAGGTTAGACCTCAAATACGAGCTTATATATGGAGCCAATACATGAAACCTCTAGAAAGTCGTTCGGAGACTAACCAGAATGCGCCACATCACCCCTTCGCTTAGTACTGCGGCTCTGTATTGCTTTGTATCGCAGCTCCATACCGCTGACGTCGCTGCACCTATTTCGCCTTCAGACGTAGAGCTGCGTCCGGCATCCGCACATAATAATTTCTCAAATTAAAGTAGGTTGCATGAATATGATAAATATAACAAACTTGGAACACTTATTTATTACTGCAAATGCTCAAAATTTTCAAAACAGAAACAATTCCAAACACAACAATCACAATCTTATCAAACCGAAGGAAATAAGTCTAATACACATACTATCAATTCATGCAAGAACTTCAAATACGAATTATTTAGCAATTCCAAAGACAGTGCTCAAAAGAACTCCTTCCAATTTCGTTATCACAGTAAATTTCTGTGTTCATTTCGGCGATAAGCTCAGTCTGTTCTGAGAAGCTCAGCATCTCCCTGTTCTTCTTGCATCCTTGCTTCTCTTCGAAACCATGGCTTTCAAATAAGCTCATAAAGCTACCGTCATAGAGAGCGGTGGACATGGGAATGAACTTGGAGAAGATAGAGGACATGTCTTGTTCATGGGCTTTTTGGCCCTCCATACCGTTGGAGAAGCAGGGCACGTGACTTGGGATGTCCATTAATGGCGGAAGAGTTTTCGGAGGAGGAGGAGAATCTTCCACCTCTTCTCCGTAGGAGGAAGAAGCCATTTTTCCCATCCCGAAAGGATTCCCAAGTGAGCTTTTTTTGAAAACTCTGCAGATCACCCACTCGTTCTGTTCAACAGAGCATATATAAATTAATTAGTCGATGAAGATAGTTACTAAAAGAAAGAAGGAGAAGATGATCTCAGCGATCAAAATAATTTCCAGCTTCAAGCGGACAATCAACCTTAGCAGCTCTGTATAGACCATTGATGGCATACTTTCCCTCCAATCTGTACTCATGCATGACCCAACTGGTCTTCTCTCCTCTCGGCGCTCTTCCTGTGTAGAACACGAGCGTCTTCTTCATTCCAACCAGCAACTTCCCCCTATAGATCTCCTTATCCTTTCCCGTAGCCTTCCAATAACCAGCTTCAGTAGCTCTATTCGTTCTAAGGCCAGTGGGGTATTTCCGATCCTTCACGCAGAAGAAATACCATTCTTTGTCTCCCAGCTTCGCTTGTTCTGTCATCAAGTTGATTGAAATGAGAATAAAGGTTGAAGAAGAAGAGGTGGAGAGATTAAGCCATGCTTACTGGGAAGATCCCATGGCTCGCACTTGTTGAGGTCGGCTTCTCCGATCGCAAGGGATCTGAATCGAGCGTCTAAGAACTTATTAGAGAGGTAGTGCGTGATGAGCTCCTCATCTGTGGGGTGGAAACGGAATCCTGGAGGTAACTGCATCTGATCCTCTGTTCCTGTGTTGCTGTTGTCAAATCCATCGCTAATAGACACTTCTATTTTCTCCATAACCAGACTGAGAGCTAAGAGAAATGGAGGAGAACGAGCTTTAGAATGATTCTTTAATGAAGAACATATTTACGATGCGGAAAGAATTTATCTAACTAGAAGATGAGCAAAATAGAAATCCAATAGAGGAATTAATATTAGATGAGAACTTAAAAAAAAAAAAAACGAATTAGTAGAAGTAGGAAGAGAATAAGAAGAGGACATTGCTGGCGGCGGGAATGAGAGAGAGAGCAAGAAGGGAATGCTCTGTTTTTAGAGGTCTAATTAAAGAGGCAAACCTTTTGCTTGCTGAAGTGGCACAATCCGTTTAGTAAAAGAACGCTGTATGGATTCGAGCCTCTTTTAAATAGCAAAATGCTTCAGCACAAATAATAATAATAACAATAATAATAATAATAATTAAGCATCTTTCGATAGCTGACGTTTTGGCTATATATGATTTTAAATACGAATAATGGTATATTTAATAAATAAATATATATGATAATACTTAATCGTAAACATTATTGAGTACAACTTTATATTATTAAATAATTTTTTCTTTCTTTTGTATCACATCAATGAGTAATTCTAAATTGTAAAAATATATATTTTAAAAGTTAAATTTTATTAAAATTAAGGCAACCCGACGTGGCTCAATTAAATATACTCATTTTAGTTAATAAATTTTGAATTATAAATCTTAATAAAAATTAATTTTTAATACTAAAACCCTACAGAGTAAACAAATTATTTTTCGTATAAATTTTTTTTAATATACGATATAAACATTATATGATTTTTAATATCATAAACTCGTTTTGCTTAAGCGCTGGGTATGATAGATTAATAAAAGATGTTCTTAAAAAAAAAATGATACTTTCACCGTTTCAATTTATTTATCTGTAAAAATCAAAATTTAATTTAATTTTTTTCAGTATAGCACTTATATGGTGTATATTTGATTGATTTGATTTATAAATTATATAAATCATTTAATTTTGATTCTAAAATAAAAAGCAAAGCTTAACCCCACAAATATAAAAATATTAAAATTTTACAAACTTTTTTCACGAATGATATTAAAAATCATATAATGTGTTTATACCGTATATAAAAAATATTTCATTTGAATTTTTTTTTTTTACTTTGTAGAAACTTTAGTATTAAAAATTAAAATTTTAATTAAGATTTACGATTTAAACTTAAACTAAATTGAATATATTTAATTGGGCCACGTGAACTTGCATGATATTTAGGTCAATTAAAACAAATTCACATGTACATCACATACACAAGCTTTGAAACTAAAACATCTTAATTGATAGCCAAAACTTCTAATTAATAGATCAAGGAGCTGCATAAAATATATTCTTATATTTTAGTATTACTCATTGATGTGATACAAAAGAAAGAAAAACTTATTTAATAATATAAAATTGCACTCAATAATATTTACGATTAAGCATTATCATATATATTAAATACACCATTATTAAATAGCATTACTTATAAGTCACATCGGACTTGCCTCAACAAATGGTTCATGAGCTTAGCTCGATGAGCTACTAAGTCAAGTTTAAGTCAACATTGACTCAACTTGTTAGCTCACATGTTGTCTAGCTTGTTTAAAAAGCATTAATATAAAATATGCTTAAACTATATTAACATTCATGATTTTGAGTACAAAATTTTTGAAAATATTTAAATTTTATATCTCACTTTCATATATTAAGTTATTCTTTATTAATTTTCTTTTCATTTCTTATTCTTTTAATCATTTTATTATGATGATTACATAAAATCTTTTTTTTATCTCTTACATAAATAGAGCTGGTTCAAACTCGTTGAATAAAGTTCGATCATGAGCTCGAGTTTGAAATCGATTAATTAATCAAGCTCAAGCCAAGGATGACTCGAACTCGGCTCGACACACCAAATTAAACCAAATCAATTAAGTAAGAATTTTAAATTTTATCCCATTAATGTATGCTGTAATAACATTAATGAGAGAGGGAGAGATAATGAGATGTGTTTTTTTTTTTTTTTTGAACAGTTGAGCCAGTTAAGCTAAATTCACATATACATCATATACAAAATTTTCGAATCCAAAATATCTTAATTGATAGTCAAACTTTTAGATCAATAAATTAAGATGGGTTGATAAATTAGGTGAAGAAGGGACCAAAAAAGACGTGCTTCTGAAAGTAACCATCCGGGACACCCTATTCTTAACCCCTGTAATCCTCACCATACCTTTTTCCCTTTGTCTGCTTCCTTTATTTAGCTTTTAGTCCAGCACATTGGGAAGTTAGGTCAAGAAGGTAAAATCACAATAAAAATATATTAATTTTGTTCTAATAGCTAAGCGCAGAAGAAGTGAAGTGATAAACATTATGTCCCAAAAAAAAAAGTGATAAACATCGAGGCAGCTGGCCTTTGTTAATCATCAAAATAAAAGGACTTGCTATTTATATTATAATTAAAAAAAAAAAAATCAAATATCAACTATAAGAAAAATATGACCAAGGTGCATGAAATTTATATACGCTCGATCAAAATAATTGACAGTTTAATTTGTAGTTTTCATTAAGATTTCCTTTACTATCAAAATTAATTATTCTGGCAATAAGACAAATTTTTCTTAATTTTAAAAAATTAATTATGCTGACTCTCTCTCTCTCTTTCTCTCTCTCTCTCTCTCCATCTCTTCAAGTAAAAAAAAAAAAAAAAAAATTCAGCTCGCTCTCTCTCACTCCGCTAGGGCTTTTCTCTAGCTCCCTCCGGTGCTTTTTGCACTGTTGGGCTCGTCTCGGTGGCGACGGGCTACCTTGCTTTTTTCAGGGAAGTTTTATTTCCTTTATAATTTGGTTTTTGGTTTGTTGGTTTTGCTTTTTTCGCTTCCAGCGTGTATCGGATGGCGTCGAAACTTTATGACCCTGATTTTTAGTGGGTTCTTCTTCTCGTTCTTTTCTAGACGTTCTTGCTGGTTCATCTTCTATCAATGATTTTTCTGAACTTAGGGCTTCCTCCTTCCATGGATTACATTCCCTCTAGATATCGGACCAGGAAATTGAGGCTTTAGCTAAGCCTTTTTAGTTCTCTTTAGTTGGATTTTTCCTTCTAAACGACCCTCTCTGGATTTCATATGTAGATTTTTTTTTTCAATCTCAAGCTTAACGGGGAGGTTTCAGTTACCCTGTTGGATTCGTCGCACATTCTTATTAAGCTTGCAAGTGATTCCTATTTGGATTTCCTTTCCGCAACTGCGACCTCACCTCTTTTCACCTAAAATTCTT
>NW_021318693.1:2818271-2851799 GCF_001605985.2 Dendrobium catenatum
GTTTTTTTTTTTTTTTTGAACAGTTGAGCCAGTTAAGCTAAATTCACATATACATCATATACAAAATTTTCGAATCCAAAATATCTTAATTGATAGTCAAACTTTTAGATCAATAAATTAAGATGGGTTGATAAATTAGGTGAAGAAGGGACCAAAAAAGACGTGCTTCCGAAAGTAACCATCCGGGACACCCTATTCTTAACCCCTGTAATCCTCACCATACCTTTTTCCCTTTGTCTGCTTCCTTTATTTAGCTTTTAGTCCAGCACATTGGGAAGTTAGGTCAAGAAGGTAAAATCACAATAAAAATATATTAATTTTGTTCTAATAGCTAAGCGCAGAAGAAGTGAAGTGATAAACATTATGTCCCAAAAAAAAAAGTGATAAACATCGAGGCAGCTGGCCTTTGTTAATCATCAAAATAAAAGGACTTGCTATTTATATTATAATTAAAAAAAAAATCAAATATCCACTAAGAAAAATATGACCAAGGTGCATGAAATTTATATGCGCTCGACCAAAATAATTGACAGTTTAATTTGTAGTTTTCATTAAGATTTCTTTTACTATCAAAATTAATTATTCTGGCAATACGACAAAACTTTTTCTTAATTAAAAAAACTTAAATATGCTGACTCTCTCTCTCTCTTTCTCTCTCTCTCTCTCTCCATCTCTTCAAGTAAAAAAAAAAATCAGCACGCTCTCTCTCACTCCGCTAGGGCTTTTCTCTAGCTCCCTCCGGTGCTTTTTGCACTGTTGGGCTCGTCTCGGTGGCGACGGGCTACCTTGCTTTTTTCAGGGAAGTTTTATTTCCTTTATAATTTGGTTTTTGGTTTGTTGGTTTTGCTTTTTTCGCTTCGTGTATCGGATGGCGTCGAAACTTTATAACCCTGATTTTTTAGGGGGTTCTTCTTCTCGTTCTTTTCTAGACGTTCTTGCTGGTTCATCTTCTATCAATGATTTTCCTGAACTTAGGGCTTCCTCCTTCCATGGATTACATTCCCTCTGGATATCGGACCAGGAAATTTAGGCTTTAGCTAAGCCTTTTTAGTTCTCTTTAGTTGGATTTTTCCCTCTAAACGACCCTCTCTGGATTTCATATGTAGATTTTTTTTCAATCTCAAGCTTAACGGGGAGGTTTCAGTTACCCTGTTGGATTCGTCGCACATTCTTATTAAGCTCGCAAGTGATTCCTATTTGGATTTCCTTTCCGCAACTGCGACCTCACCTCTTTTCACCTAAAATTCTTCATGCTTTGGCTGCTCTCTTTGACAAACCTTTGAAAATTAATTATGCTACATCTATTGGATCCAGACCGTCTCTAGCACGTGTTTTAGCGGAGCTGGATATCACTAAATCTTACCTTGATAAGGCGTGGTTACGTTCAGAGAAATTTGGCTATGTCCAGCAGGTGGTTATGGATGAAATCCCCTCTTTTTGTGCTTCTTGCAAATGTATTGTTCACATCTTAGTCAACTATCGCCCTCATGTGGTTGATCTGTCGGACTGTAATAGGATTCATCCTAAGGCTGCTGATAATTCTATTTTAACTCCTTCCCCTTGCCCCTATTGTATTGATCCCTGTAGTTGGGGATTCTACTGAGGCTAGGCTACCTTTAGAGCTTGAGCCTGTTGTTAATAACGTTGATAATGCTGTGGTTTGTGAAGGGGTTAGTCCAGTTAATTATCAGATCGGTTTGGTTTCTATTGATGAGGTGGTTGCCGTTGTGTCTTTTGTGAAGGTTTCTGAGGTTATTGTGGTTGGGGTTTTACCTTCTTTTCAGGACCCTCGGGCTTGTGCTAGTGTTGGTGGTCGTTTGGATTGTGCTGTTAATGCTGGTCCCGTTTTGTCTGATGCGGGTGATGTTTCTGCCTCGTGCTTTTTGATTGGAAATGCAGTGCCTTGTGTGACTATGGAGGATTCTGGTGAGTCTGACATCCCTATTGTATCTTCCCTAAGCCTTTAGTTAATTTAGGTGGGGATAGATCGGTTACACCATCGGGTGTGGTGAGTGAGGGATTTGCTAGTGGTGTTGTTCCTACATTTATTTCACCGGTTACGCCTACTGTTCAAGTAACTGGTCATTTTGTTGAGGTCCATGTTAATTTATTATCACATCAGGCTTTGGTTGCTCATGTGAGTGCCTATTCGGGTGAGAGTGTAAGGATGCAACTAGATTGGCTTCAATGCTCATCCAATTCCTCTTCGGAGGCTAGTGGGGATGATGAACTTGGGGTTGATTTTACTTTGCCGAATGATCGTCTTGTTGTTTTTGTTTCCTCTCGTGGGAGGGGTAAACGTGGGAGGAAATAATTTTTTGGGTTTGTGCTACTGTTTTCGGTTGTCTTTGCTACTGCTATATGGTTGTTGGTTTATTTGTGGTGGTGGCATTTTGGACATTGGTTGGCCTATGGTGGTTGCCGGTTCACTGGAGCTTCATTTTAAATTTACATGCAGTTGGGCATTATAGTTTTTGGGCAATGATGTGGCTAGGGCTCACTTTTACGTAGTCGTGGCTCATGGCAACCTTTGGTGATGAGTTTCTTGCTAGGTTGGGTTGGCTACTTGGTGTGTTATTGCTCTCTGATTCAAACTGGATGGTCTGAGCTTAACTTCAGAGTAGTTGGAAGCCTCTGCTAATTATTGAGCCCGTTGGGTTGTAACCCTTTGTATCTTCTGAAGCTTTTTTATCGTTTCGTTTCTTGCATATTGTACTCCTTTTTTGGTATTAATAATTATTTTTTGTGTTAAAAAAATATATTTCTCTTGATTATATAAACATTATGTTTTCGGATTACAATATTTCGAAGCTTTAAAATATTCTTTAAGTGCTTCATTTGCATTCAAATTAGGTCACTTTAGGTGATTTTAGGTTTGCCTTGTTCAGATCAGATGTTCAATTCAAATATGTGCTTGATGAAATCAAAGATCGAATGACTCATAAATTAATTTTGAAAATTTTTAATATAAAATTATACATCAAGCCTCGCATTTAATTGGATAAATTTTGTAATGACATAGCACAAATATTTACTTTATTTGCATCATATGTTGTGAACCATATGATCTATAATAAGCAGGGATTTTTAACCAGTGGCGGATCCATGGTCTAGTGAGGGTGGGCATTCTTAAAAAAAAAATCATTAGTCATAGCTTTTTCGGAATCATTAGACATACCAAAATGATTGGCTTATTCTAAGTGATTCCTCTTTGTTTGATGCAGAGGAGGATGAGGATTTTAACGAATGTGAGGAGGTTGCGCCTGTTAAGCTTGCTGACCCTAGTCGTTATATTAGTGGTAATACATGTAAGAATAAAGGTAAAAAGAAATAGGCTCTACCTCCTTTTTAATTGCTCTTCGTTGGTGGTTTTTGTCGGCTTTGTGGACAACGATGAGGAAGCCCCCAGTTTCCCCTCGTTGATTTGGCTGGTTGGCAACCGAGGTGATTTGGACTTGTGCTTGGATTGCTTGGTGGTTTGGATTTGGTGGACTTCTCACCTATGGATGGTCCGTGGCTGGCCGCGTGGATGGTGCAGGGGGCTTCCATTCCTGAGTCAGAGTTTGAGTTATTTTACTCTCTGTGTATTGCCTCGAGCTATTTGTATTGAGTTCTTTTTTTTATTGTTTCAATGGCTGGGGGCCATGGGCTGTATTTTAATAACTTTTCATTCTTCATGAAGGATTCATTTCGTACATTGGTATGCTACTGATGTCACATCAGAGGATTCATTTCTATTGTGAAGAACTAATATTTATAAACCTAATTTTTATTAAGGTAAGTGAAATTAACCTATTAATCTAATTAGGGATGAATGCAATAAAGATAGAGTTTTAATTATTGAAAGAGATAATTTAACTACAGGAGGAAAGTGCGATTTAGGTCTACTTAAAGGTAAGTATAAAATCAATGAAGTTGCAACACATGTTTTATTAGAGATGGTCGTCGTGTAAGTGAGATTTGTAGTACAATCTTGTGGAATATATCTATGATACAAGTGATTTTGCAAGAAGTCTTATTTAAGATTGCTATGGTATACAAAATGCTTGGGATATAAGCATTGTTTGACAAGGTTATGAAATAATCTCTCATGTATTTAATAAGATAATTGGTGTAAGTTAGTGAGCTTAAGATATGAATCTTGAGAAAAATGATTGCCATGCAAGTGATGTCATGAAACAGGGCTTAAGATGAATAAATTTCACAATCATAGTTGAATTGCAACATAAATGACATTTTGAGATATATCTTGTCAAAGAGGGGTATGATACAAGTAAGGTTGTGATATAAATACATATTAAGTGATATAACTATGTATCAATAAGTATTATGAAATATGTCATGAGGAAAAAATGTCTATAAACTAATTAGGATTTTATTATAGGTCTTCATCGACATTATGTTTTAAGATGATGAAGAGATGTTCTTTTTAAATGACTCTATTACATCAGAATATTGCAGTAGATAGGTTATATATATTTATATATGTAAAAAAATTACTTTTGCAAATATAATCAAAATATAACAGTAGGTTGTTAGAGGAGTAAGGTGATTGAGAGAGTTGCTAAGGTCAAATGGTTGTGATGGAGGATGCCAAGGAAGTGGCTACTCCATCTAAGTGGTTTCATTATAGGGAAGCATCGAGTTATAGACCTTATGTCTATAAGAGATTATAGTTTTGAAGGAAAAGTTCATATTACACTAAAGAGCTTGTATAATATTTATAGATACAAAATTTATCTAATAAAGGAAGGTGCATTGACACTAAAATTGAATGAGCATTAACACCAACATTGAATGAGTATTAAAACCTAAATTTAATGAGCATTAACACCCAATTTGAATGACAACTTAATTTGGTAAGTATAAAAAGGAATATCATAAAACAGAATAAAAATAATTTATGATATTCCTTTAATATGCCACCTCAAGATGGAGTCCCGAGAGAGCACACACTACACGAAATCACATATTATCGGTGGAAAATTTTTTGCTAGTAAAACAAGCGTCATAAAAATTTTCTATAAAAAAAACTGGCGAAATTCCGCCGGAAAAGTTTTACTGCGATTGTTTGGTAGAAAAAAGCCACTGGAGTAATAAAAAAAAAAACAAAATTTAATTAGTGAGCATGTGTTGCCTGCATACACCCTACCACCCACGCTTCCTGCTTGCTTGCCCTCATGCTCTGATCGCCCGCTTTCCCAACCGCACTTCCCTGTGAGTAGTATCAATTCATTTTGGGTTAGATTGTGACATAATCTTATGATTAAGATAAAAAAGCGTAAGTGCTAGTGTAGGTACGATCAACAATGTTTTTAGTCCAATCATCTTCTTAAAAGCTATGTAAAAAGAGTGAGGAGTCACTATGTAAAAATAACCCATGATTGATGGTGGCGTGAAAATAGCGAATGATGCTTTTAGCAGCGATCTAATGTACGGTGTTTGGTAAATGCATGCATTGTGAGAGTTTGTTAGTTGCATAATCTATATCTAGTCTTATAAAATAGAGATATTTAAGTCCAACTATGGAACGATATTAAGTTGCTTCGGTGAGGGTTATGCCATCAAGAATAGTTGGCATATGATTGGGAGCCATGTGAGTGGTTACTTCACATGCATTGGCTATGCGAGCTTTCTAGAAGATTGTAGATATATTTGTGTTGAGATAGGAAGAGACCTTGTGGGGAGGGAATGACTTCAACACCAAGAAAGTAGGAGAGGTCTCCAAGGTCTTTGATAGAGAATTGTAAGACAAGCTTATCAATTACTTAGTAAAGGTTATTGACATCACTACCTATAGAAATTATGTCATTGACATAAACTAAGATATACATGATGAGATGTTGTGGTGAGTAAAAAAACAAAGATGTATCAAACTTTGAGTAATAAAGTCGATGTATATAAGAAAATTATTAAGTTATTGATACCAAGTTCTAAGAGCTTGTTTGAGGCCATAAAAGGTATGCTGTAGGTGGCATGCATGCTTTGGGTTATTTTGATCTTGAAATCTTAGTGGTTGGTGCATGTATATGTGTTCAGTGAGATGACCATGAAGAAATGCATTGTTGACATCAAGTTGCTTGTGTGATCAGCCATTAGAGAGGGCCAAATTAGATATAAGACGAACCATTGCTAGTTTTATGATTAGGATAATGTCTCATGAGAGTCAATGCATTGGAATTGATTAAATACTTTAGCTACAAGTTGAGCTTTGTAGAGATTGATATAGCCATCAAAATTATGTTTGAGGCAAAATACCTATTGTAAACCAACAGTATTTTGTGTGAACTTATCCAACATAGCAGCACGCCATTTAGGGTGTTTCATGACTTGTGAAATAGGGGTTGGTTCAAGCATATAAGAGGGTGAAAGGGAGGCAATAAGAGTGAGCTTGGTGAAAGTTTTGCGGATATTATCTTATGCTCGAGTTTTCATGTGATGAATATTATGGGGGAAGCAGAAGGTGATGTTGAAGCGAGATGTCATTTTGAGTAGTGGAGGGAGTTGCTAGAGCTGTATCAAGCTTGAGAGATGTTGGATGAGTTGCTTAGCATGTGGACGTGGGAGAGAAGACTGGAGTTGGCATAGAGCTTTATATGTGTGAAGAGTTGGACGTGTTGGCTGGAGATGAGAAAGAAGTAGCTAATATGAATATTTGTGTTGGTGGTAATTAGAGTGGAACCCGCAATATTAATTGGAGACTATTTTGTGGTTTATGTAATGAATTGGAGACTATTTTGTGGTGTATTTAATGCAGGTAAATTCAAATGATTTGTCATTTCACATTGATTGTAGAGAGGGCATGACAAGGGTTGTTTATTTATAGTTAATGAGTGCATTAAATTTTATGGGACCGGTTGGAATGATTGGGGAGGTTATTTAGGAAAGTTATGGTTAATATTTAATGAGCGGACATAGTGGGCAATAATAGGGATGTTTTTTGTATGGTTAATGGTGTATTTTTTATGGATTTTATTAGGAAATAAAGAGTGTGGGGCCTTATTAATTATGGTGCATGAATGGATGTTTGAGGATCAATTTGAATTTGAATATTGTAAGGGGTTTGCAAATGAGTAATTTGTGGCGAGTTATGGAGAGTAGAAGATGATTTAGAAAAATTAGGTAGTATATGAGTCCAGAGGTTAATGTCGGTTTCGATTGGACGTAAAATGTGAGAGTTTTGAAGTGAGAAAGAAAAATAGTTTTGATAAATTGAATGTGATGAGAAACTATCATTTATGTGGTGGTGAGATCATAACAAATATATACACTTTGAATTATTGAGTATCCTAAAAACACACAAGGTCTTGAGCGTGACTTTAGTTTGTGAGTCCCATAAGGTTGAATCCATGGGTAGCACAAGCATCCAAAATTTTTTAGTTTTGTATAATTTGTAGTTTGACCAAATAATTTTCAAATGGTGACTGGTTTACTGCATAAAAAAAGTGTTGGTGGGCATGCCATTAACAAGATAAGTTGCGGTGAGAAAAGCATATGTCCAAAAGGGAAAGAAAAGATGTGCATTATAAGAGTATGGAAATGACAACATTCAACCAAGCCATTGTGTTCCAGAGTGTACGGAGGGTGGTGAGATGAGATCTGCCATGAGAGGCAAGAAGAGGTTTAACCGTTCAAGAGAGATAAACTCACCACCATTATAAGAGTATACAGAAATAATTGAATGTGGAAAGTATTTTTCTACCAATATTTTAATCAAAGAAAAAAATATTTAAATGTTTGAGTGGATAGAGCCAAATATAACAAGTAAAATAATCAACAAAAATAATATAATATTTGTATTCATCATATGAGTGAACATGAGAGGTCCAAATACCTGAATATAGCACATCATACGGATGTGAATTAATGCTAAAGTGTGAATTCGAATGAAATGGTAAATTATAAGCTTTTACAATAGCATGAATTGCAAACAAGTTGTGATACATTTGAGTTAGATAATGATAAATTATAGTAAGAGGTTAAATAATGTACGATTTCAATGGATGAATGACCAAGGTGAAGAAGCCACTTATAAATGGAGGCTTTTGTGGCTGAGAAAGCAATCCGTTGTTGTTTGTTGGATGATAAACGAGGCAACCTATAGACACCATCTTTAGTTTTTCCTTGCACAAATATATTACACGAGCGAATGTCCTTCACATGAAAGGAATGTGGTGAGAATTCAATAGAGACATTATTATTTGAGCAAAATTATGAACAAAAAAAAAAAAAAAAATCATTTTGAAAAAAAAAAAAAAAAAAAAATCATTTTCATAGAGAGAACACAAAGAACATTGTTCAAGATGATTGGTTTGGAGGATGAAGAAAATATAGTTGTTGAGCTAGTGTGAGTGATTTGAAGCCATGTACCATCACCAATGTGAATGTTTTCTATCATTGGATTATATGAGCGTGAGGCTAAATTTTGGAGATCGATTGTGACATGGTGAGAAGCACTAGAGTCTAGGAGCCAATCTATTTTAGATGGTGCTATAGGCTAGGCCACATGAGCTTGAGAGGGGAAGGATGCATTTGATTTGGATTGTAGTAAGGATGTTGGAGCATAGGTAAAGTTGGGGCATTGATGTGTTGAATGACCTTGTTGTAGAAAAGTTGACATTTGTGATTTGTGAAGACAGGGATGTGGTTGTTGGTTTTGAACTTTATTGATATGATGAAAGTTTGGATGAGTTTTTGATGTGGAGGAGTTAATATTTTTTTTGTTCGATATATTTGGTAGAGTGGCTGTTAGGCTTTTGAGCATGATTGATAGTGGCTACATATTTGAGAAAGTTAATTTCTTATGTGCTTCAACTTTTAGATGAGCTTCAAAGTTTATGAGTTTTTCATGTGGCTCTTTAACAGTGATGAGTGTCTTACGCATAGGCCTGGAAGAGTAGAGATCTTTATCATCATCAAGACCTTGATTTTTAGTGTTGAGATCATCTTTGTCAATTGGGTGATCAAGCAATGGTAAGTTCATCGACAATAATTTTGACCCATTGCATGTATTCAATGATTGCTTATGTTCCCTTGGTCAGAAGATGAAGGTCTTTATTAAGTTGTGTGAGTTGCCCTCGAGATGTGTGAGACGCCCTCGAGATGGTCTTTATTAAGCTGTGTAAGATGCCCTCAAGATGTGCGAGGTGAAGGTCTTTATAGTTATTTGCAGAAGTATTTCATGCCTCTTGCAATGTATGAGATGAAGCAATGAATGAAATCATGTTTGGAGAGATGGAGCCGACAATGGCACTAAGACTAAGATGATCTAGTCGAATCCATAATGAATAGTTAGGATTTGGAACATTGCCATCACTTGTAGTTAAGGTTTGTGATGGGCATGAATAATATCCATCAATGAATCCCAAAAGATCATACTCAATAAGAGCGGCATTAAATTGAAAATGCCATGCTAAGTAGTTAGATGGGTAAGTTTAATTTGTGTATTGGTGTTGATGGCGATGAGGGATTGAGATTTATCAAATGGGTTGAGAATGATATGAGCGCTTGGGTTGGAGGAGACAACGGGGGAGGAGCCAGCCATGGAAGAAATAAGGGGAAAAAAATCGAATGAGATAAGTGACTTTGATAACATAAAATAGATTATTGTTGATAAGGAAAAGTTTATATTACACTAAAGAGCTTGTAAAATATTTATAGGTACACAAATTATCTAATAAAAGAAGATGCATTAACACCTAATTTGAATGACAACTTAGGTTTAGTTTGAGACAGTTTTCTTATTGCTTTATGAAGTAGTTTCTTAGTAATTTTTTTTTTTAATTTAAAATTTTTGTAATAAAAAGTTGTTTCATAAAGTAGAAATAAAGCTTTCCCAAACGAAGCCTTAATGAGATAAGTATTAAAAAAAATAGTAAAACACAATAAAAAATACTTTATAATATTCCTTTAATAATGCCTTACATAGATGATATGTGTTTATCTAACTATTATTATGGATTATTCAACAAAGCTACTATGACAGTCAATGCATATTAAAGAAGGATGTTCTGCCCTTTAATTTGTGTATTTATTTAACTATAGATTTGAAGATGGAGGTTTAATTAAGAATAAAAAATCTTCTTAAAATTGGCTGAAAATTGGAGGTTAAGAAAATTATAATTTATTATTTTAAATTTATTTGTTTTTTGATCGTAATGAATGATGGATGCATGATTGAGATTGAGCTTTAAAAAAAAAAAATCTCAGATTTAGGTTGAATTAAGCATCCGGTCCAATTGTGAGCTAAGCTAAGATAAACGTGAAATGCTTCATTCACATAAATCACATCCCCTGAAATAAAAAAAAAACTCAACTATTCACGATCAAGGTCTTCCTTACCATGAATTAATTTATTCCTTTTTATTTTTTTTTTCTTGCCATTTTTCTTAATATAATCCTGATGACTATTAGAATTCGTTTGTGACAACTATAACTTTTTATAAAGTTGATTATAAAGTTATTGTAGAGAAAGTAATTTTTTTAAAGTTGATGTAAATTAAGAGTAGCTTTTAACACAAAAATTTATTGAAAACAGTGACCAAATAGAAACTGTGGGTGAGATCTGAAAAGCAAAGTAATAAAAAAACTATCTCAAACTAAGCTTCAATCTTACCAATCAGACTTCGTTTGAGACGGTTTTCTTATTACTTCTTAAAGTAATTTTTTAGTACAAAAATTAAATTTTTTGTACTAGAAAGCTGCTTTAAGAAGCGACAAGAAAGCCGTCCCAAACGAAGCCTAAATCTCATAAATATGCTAATAAATTTTATTTTCATGATAAACTAAAAAGAATAAATATAAATTAAAAAAAAAATTGTATCAAAATATTTCGATGCAAAACACATCAAGATTTACTTCAAAGCTTTAAATTTGCACTAAGATTACTAAAGTTTGGTATGAAATATATATGTAATACTAATCTCAATATAAATTTGCAAATTTTTATGTTAATCATGTTGCATTTTGTAAATATATTTATATTTTTCATAAATGAAATCACTAATGACAGTAAAAGATATCCTCCAATTACGTAGCTCATTTTGGTATGGTATTTGTGAGCCTTGGCTACCAAGCAATAGATCTTGGGTTCAAATCTTACGTATGTGATATGTGTATGAATTTGTCTTAATTGTTCTAAACGTTAAAATTTTTTTTCTTTGATTATATGTATTTCTCAGATTTGGAAGTACTAATTATCTTTTTTTTTTTTTTGGAAAAATTTTGAACTATGCCATTTTATTAATAAAAAACAGAATACAAATAAAAGAGTAATATAGAGGAAGCCTCAAAAAAGATACATAACAGCCAAACAAATTATAAAAGGGAACAAAACTAAAATCAAATCACAAAAACGAATCATATTCAAAAAGAATATGCACTGAGCTAAGGTAGTCGAAGCGAAAATCCAAGAATACATCTACTGTACTTTGGTTGCTCGAAGATTTTCCAAGAGAATTCATAATCAGACTATTATCATCGTTCAAATAATACAAGCATTCAAAGCCTAACTAATTATCATTTCAATAACAACTCCTAAAAGTCTTAAAAGACATTGGAGCAGATGGATTTTCACTTTTAATTTGCTTGCATTTAATTTTGATAAAGTAAGAGTAGATGGAATATTTTGACTTTTGAGTTCGATACTTGTCATGCAAGTAATTAGTTCAAGCATAAGTCAACTCCCTGAATGGCCGATGCTTTAGAAGTCTTTGACAGCTAAATTAGCAACAAAACATATAATAAATTTATAAAGATAAAATCTAAGATTTGTTATTCCAAAAAGAAAAAAATATAAGATGAAAAAAAATTATAATTTATAAAGCATATTTTTCATATGCCGAAAATTTTGAATGATTATTTTATTATCAATAAAATTAATAAATATTACTTCAAAATTTTATTAAGATGATAAAAATAGTAGAATTTTTTTCGATCTCTATCGTTTGCGGCAAAACTTAAATAAATATTGTCTTTAATAAAAAAAAGAGAGCATTTAAGTCTAAAATAAATTTTAAACATAATTTTTAAATATTTTGATATAAATAATAATAGGCATGCAAAGCCATATTTTTTCTTACAAGAGGTGGTTGCCATGTCCATTGCCTAGGTTGAGCCGGTAAAACCGTTGGATAAAGTTGTGACACGTGGAGGATTTAAAGTTGGTTAATGCAAGAAGCAACATCTCAGCTATTATGATTGAACCTTGGAGTAATGCTGAAGCCTAATGCTGAAAGATAAGTCATATAAAAATATTAGTTTCAGTCACATGCACTTATCAATATTTTCTTAATGTGTCTAACCTCCAGTACTGCAGTACTTGTTAATTTGATCGTTTGTCCAAATTCTCACGGCATTGATAGATAGAGGATTTATTTGAGACAATTTTTTTTACTCTTTTTTATAATAAATTTTTAGTATAAAATTTTAATTTTGTATTAAAAATTTATTTTAAGAATTAATAAGAAAGCTGTCTCAAACGAATGTTTCGTTTGAGATGATTGTCTTTAATGTTTCTTAAAGTAATTTTCTAGTACAAAAATTCGTCTCAAAGAAAGTCTAAGGCTTTGTTTGTTTGAGTGCTTTTTTGCCTTTTCGGTTTCCGGAAATGGAGAATTTTTTTTTTGTTGTTTGGTTCGTAAAATCATGTTCCCAATAATTTATTTTTTTTCATTTTTCTGTAGTTTTGAGAAAGCTTTTTATATATGCTTCTTCGTTAGAAAACTCCATTTTCTAAACTAATGTTTTTTAAAACTGTCTTTTACAAAAGCACCAAAAAAACAAACAAAGCCTAAGGTTTCATTTGGGACGGCTTTCTTACTGCTTCTTAAAACAATTTATTAGTACAAAAATTCTAATTTTTGTATTATAAAACTACTTTAAGAAACATTAAAAAAGCTTCCCCAATGAAACCTAAATATTTTTATTCGAAATTTATATCAGCATGGGAAGATTCTATTTAAAATATCTTGTCTTAAAATTTATTTTAAGGTGAATTATCCTTTTTTTTTAAATCATACTGAATTTTTTAAAGTAGAGTCGAATAATTCGATATTAAAAATAAAAGTAATAATAATAAAGAAATTCTAATATAAGTTGAGACTTGAGACTAGAGCCAATTAAGATAAACTGAAATAAGAAAGAGAAAATAAATGAAAATTAAAATATTTTTATATCTTTTTTTTGGGATATAATATTTTAATATCTCATTTAAGATTGATTTGATTATATGAAAAATTATGATACAGATTCATCTGAAAAATGCTTACTTCACAGATTCAATTATGAAAGAATGATAATAGTCTCACAGTGCCTGCAATTTTTTAATATCCAATAATGGCGTTATTTTTATAATTAAAAAAAAATCCATAGGCATATTCTCAGCATTAAATATTTCTCCTGTAGGCATTAATTTGATTCCACAGATTGACACGTGATTGAATATGACGATTTCATTAATAAATATGAGTGTTTTGTGTATCGTCGAAAACTCTACAAACAGAATCTATTGTTGGAGAGGAGCTGCTTCAGTGCAAGACCTGAAGAAATTATCTTACAGCATTGATTGCTTGCTCCCCCACCCCCATCTTCTAAGAAGCGCACAGCTTTTCACTATTTTACAAAAGAAAACGTGTCCTGATTGCTATTCGAAACGTGCTTCTCATGCAGCTGGACTTACTGCTTTCTGTAGGATAATTTGGTTTTATTGAAGAAAATGAATGTCTTTTTTTATCCGTATGTAGTTGACAATCTGGGGAAACCCTCATCTTATATGGAAGATACTTAGATTTTATTTGAGGCGGGTTTTAGGTTTTAAATTCGCATTCTAATACAAAAATTATGATTGTTATACTAAAAGGTTGTTTTTTTGAAACCCAATAAAGGCTTTTGTGTTAAGTTTTTTTTTAAAAAAAGGTTACAATAGGTTACAATAGTTCTTAAAAGGAATAAAAAACTCAAAAAATGCTCAATGAGTAACAATTAAAAAGAGAATAAAACCTAAGGAGTCTAAGATCTCATGCTAGTTACATATTATAAGTAAAAGTACGGCAATTAGACATGCCCAAAAAGTGAATCATCATCAAATGCTTTTACAAGGAAGTCTGAGAGGATGCAATCAAACCTGCAAAAAATAGATAAAGCAATAAATAACAACCCTCAAAAGAAATGGTACCCTGTAAGAATGAACCTCAATAATCCAAAACCTGCACAAGAAACCTCAACAAATAAGAATAATAAGCAATCAAGACACCAACCAAAAAGAGGCCAATAAGAAAGAAGTACCACAACACATGTACGTAGGGGTGTCAATATTTGACACGACACGAAAACCCGACCCGGACCCTACCCGAAAAATCCGGGTTGGACTCGACCCGGTTTCAAAACGGGTCGGGTTCGGGTTCCAGAAATCGACCCGTTTGAAAAACGGGTCGGGTTCGGGTTGACCCGACGCCGGGTCGGGTCCGGGTTCGGATTTTCGACCCGTTTCTCTACCCAGGTCGGGTTAGGGTCGACCCGTTTTGCACTCGGGTCAGTTCGGGTTCAACCCGAACCCGACCCGTGACCCGAAATTGACACCCCTACGGCTGTACGTAGAGACAAAGAGGAGTGAGAGCACTAAAACACAAAGATCATAAATGCCCATCTCTAAAACAAGAAACCAAATAAACTGCCCATAATAACAACTGAAACACATCCTATAGCATCAATCAGAATAACTCGAACCAAAATGGCCCAGCAGTCCAAAACAAAACTAGTTAGGAGCACAGAACAAACCTAGAAATAGATATATTAATAAGAATGTAAGCATGCTGACAACACCAAAATAATTGCAACAAAAGATACAGGGGATCATCTGCTGGACATATCTTAGGGAAGTGTAGTACTATCATAATACAGACCACTGCAAAAATTTTAATACCAACTGCCCCAAAAGAAAGAGAAATACACAGATTGTTGTGCCAAAACCATAAAAAGAAAGTGAAACGAAAAATAAAAGACCAACAACCTTCAAGCATAGAGTTGTGTAGATTTGAAGATAAAAAAGCATATGGAATGAAAAACCAATCCAAAACATAAATAATGTTAGAATTCAAATAACAATCAACCAATATCTTACTAGCCCATAGCACTTAAACAACAGAAAGGGAAGCGACATAGAAAAATTTCCAATCATTGGTGCCATTGTAATTCATCATAGTCAAAGTCAGACATTCTAGCCAGTGCCGAAAAGGGCAATGAGAAGAGAGTAGAGAACCAAACAACAACTATGCAAAAAACCCCCAAAACAAATCTTACCAATTAAACCAAGGTAGCAATGACATTGATAGGATTCATTTTGATGTTTCAATGCTTAGAACCATTCCTTCCTTGCCAAAGGAGCAAAAAAAATAAATAAAAATAATTATGTTTCTAATGTTACCTTTAATGAGAAAATACCAAGTTTGAAGGAAGCTAGAAGTATTAAAAATGCACTTGGAGCAATTGAAGTTAAGCATTTTATCAAAATAATTCCAAACCTTAGCAACGATATACTCATTAACAAAAATATAATTAATGGTCTCAATATGATAGTAGCCTTGACAATTACAAGTTAAATATAAGTCTTTCTCCATCAAATTTCTATCAACAGGTAAAAACTTCTTGATCATTCTCCAAGCTAAAATAGAGTAAGAGGTAGGAATACAATATTGCCAAATCATAGAGTAAATAATAGGAGGATATTTACATCTATGGTAGTTCCAAACTTCTTTGAAAACAAAGTTATCGGAATTAGAAATTTTGAACATAATACAATCCTTGTAATTCAAATTTATCAGGATTTTAATAATTTGGTCAATAAGAGCAGTGAGAATAACATTCTTTAATTTATCTAAATCCCATTTATCACCATAAAAAAAGTTATTAACTCTAGTAGAAGTAGTAGAATGGGAGTTAAGAATATTATCGATAGAACTTTCATTCTTCCAATGATTTTGCTATAATCAATATCCCATTGGATAAGAGATTCAGCATCCCGTTTAATAGAGCAAAGACTCTTCCAAACCGCACAATCCCCCCTTCATAGTGGCAAATCAAAGGATGTTTGCTACCGTAATACTTCCTATTCATAAATCCTGCCCAAAGACTTTTTTGCATCCGAAAAGAGCACCACAGCTTAATAGAAAACACATAAATCATATCAGAGATATTTTTGACAGATGCCCCAAGAGAAAGAGAAATATATATATATATATATATATATACAGATTGCAGTGATAAAAACATGAGATTCGTGCCCAATCAAGATAATTTTGTGATGACGTATCAATATATATACAGATTGCAGTGATAAAAACATAATAAGAAAGTGAAATTAGAAATGAAAGTCCAATAACCATCAAACAAAGAGGAGGATTGCAGATTTGAAGATAAAAAAGCTGGTGTTGTAATGAAAACTAGCCCAAAAAATAAATAATGATATAATTCAGACAACAATCAATTTGTATCTTACTAGCCCAATGCACACAAACAGCAGAAAGGGAAACAACATAGAAAAATTTCCAATTGTTGGTGCCATTGTAATTCATCATAGCCAAAGTTCAACATTGCAACTGGTGCCAAAAAGGGCAATGAGAAGAGAGTAGGGATCGAAACAACAAACACACAAAAAATCCCCCAAACAAATATTAGCAATTAAACCAAAGAGCAACATGCCAAAAAACTTGCCCCACACAACATAATAGCAACGAGCTACTGAACTGAGAAGCAAACCCAAAGCCAACCAACCAACAAAGCAGTAGCAAAAAGCCCTCAAATATGAAGTTATTTTACTAAAAAGTTACTTTAAGAATCACTAAAAAAATCGTCCCAAACGAAGCTTTAATCTAATTTCGAGATGATTTTTACTCATTCTGAATTTACTATTGGAAAGCTACGCTTCTCTTGATTTTTTTTTTCTCCATTTCATTTTGAGCTTGGCTCCTTTCTTAGACTTGCAAGCTCGCTTATTTTTCATTTCTTCTAATGAGTTGAGTTGCAAAGTGTTATGCATTTTGTATTTAAACCTAATAGTTGATGGAATCGGGCTTCATTGCTAAAGTTCAAAAAAAAAAAAAAAATCATTTAAGTGTTTACAAAACTTTTTATTATAAAAGTATTATTTTAAATGGAAATAAATATATTCATTATTTTTGGTAGATTAGACCAAATATAAAGTTGACATAAAATTTGTCATATATAAAATGGGGATAAATATAATACTAATCATTTAAATTAAACATATATGAATATAAAGTTTTTATCATATTTTATTTGCTGAATTTAATGCTTAAGATCTTTAAATTAGAAATTAAGAAGCATACTAACTGAGAGAAGATCCTTTCAAATTAAATATATTTTATTTTACACTTATGACCCCAAAAAAAGGTTTGAAAGCTCTTGACATCTTTTTTTAGTCATTATATCTTAATCATTATAATTAATGAACTATTAATTAAGTTTCATTTCTCCATATCTCTATCCTACTCGTCCGCCATGACCATCCTCTCCTCTTCATTTTGTTTACAGCGAAGGATTTTGTAAAGAAATAAATATTTTGAAGATATTAACTGATGAAGATATCTAAAGAATCTTATGGTATAAATTCTTGCTATACTTTTACCATAAACCATAGCTTTAATTAGTTCCTATGAATGATCCATTATATTATGCATTACTTAACGATGCTATATAGACAAATGAAATATGGCTACAAGAGGGTATATGTTGGCTTTAAACTGCTACTAAAGTTTTTCCAGTGAACACAAATATAGTGGATTTGCAATGGTTTTTAAACTACTACAAATAAATAAGTAGGTGTTTAAACCGTTGCATTAATGTCACAACCCAACCCGACCAGGACAGATCCTATTGTGTTGAGTTTCGACGGGCAAACCCCAGGATCTAGCTTTGGAATTTGCTTTCAAACTTTTTTCAAATATTCATTGAATAATACATAACCACAGATCTACTAAAAACTTTTAAATACAGAAAACTCATCCACAAAATATTTCTTTCATTTATCAAAATAATCATATACATTACAGTACATGGCTACAGATAGAAGATACAGAACAGAAAAGTAAACTAGTTATAACTATACAAAAATCAAAAGTACAAAAGTACCTATAACTTCAGATCAAATCCTAAATGGCTAGTCCACAACTTCATTCCTTTTTCCAGATCCTAAAAACCATGAATAAAATCACAGTGAGCTAACAACTTAGCAAGTTCACACTAACCGATCTAAATTCTCAAATTCTCTCATTTCAAAATACTTCACATTACCGTTAAAAACAATTTATTCAGATAGCCTTACAGAATTCAAATAATCGTACATAAATCATATAATCAGACAGAATTCAGATATTCGTACATAAATCAGACAATCAGACAGAATTTAGATATTCATATAGAACATATAATCAAACAGAATTCAATAATAGATACGGAAGAACTGAATCAAATTAGTATCATAGAATCATTCAAATTACATTTCAAATCAGATTTTAAATCAGAGTTAAAATCAGAGTCCAGATCATATTTCCAGGACCCAGACAGAATCTCAAAGGATTCTGGCCCCTTATGCCTCACTTTGTGCTTATAGTACAAGAACATATCAGCTTTACAGAATTATCAAATCAGATTTAATTTTTATGTTCCTAGACCCAGATAGAATCTCAAAGGATTATGACCCCTTATAACTCCCGACATATATCATTCAATCACATGTGCACATCAAAACATCACATCATAACAAAATATGAGAAATTGATCACATATCAAAATTTCACCTTTTTCGTATAGCGACAAACAATAGAAAGCCAATGAATAAAAAATGTATAATTTCAGAAAAAATTACCAAATTACCAGATATCGCATAAAATAACATTTCAAAGCTTTTATTGTACTGAAGCACTATTTTTCGACATCAAGATAATTTTCTATTTGATAAAAACACCGCATATTTCTCAAAATACCCGGTGCAAAATTTCTAGATATTCAAAATGTGCAAAATTATAATATCTATGACATACCAAAAAATACACGGTAAAAGTTTTGCAAGTGTAAAGTTATACTCGTTTTTCGCTAACGGAAACAAAACTTTAATAAGAATATTTGCCAAAACTCACATTTCTGAAAATTGAGGTAGGCATAATGTGCATTATCTTGAGTCGATCAACTTCTTCAACTACGATGACGAACGAAAACGGACCTAAGTCTCCTAAAACGTGAATTTTCTCTTCTTCTCATTCTCTTTCTCTCTCCAGCCTTTTCTCTCTCTTCAAAATCGAACGAATGAGATATTTAATGGGCTGAGATATTTCAGATCGTACGGACAATATTTTTTGTTCGTCCTGGGACAATATCCTCTGTCCACATATCGTTCGGACGATAATTGATTTTCGTCCCTAAACGATGGGCTCTGTCAATAAAAAATTGTTCTGTTCGTACATACGAACTCAGTTCGTACTGACGGTTCATACATACGAACCTGCACCATGTTCAGTTCGTACATACGGTTCGTACAGACTAACCTGCATCAATGTCAGTTCATACAGACGGTTCGTACAGACTAACATGCACCAAAAATCTTGAAATTCAAGGGTTCTCACAAGTAGGACCTAAAAAGTACTGCAAAAACCTATTTTTTTGATGGTGAGGACTGCTTAAACTTAAAATATCTTAAATATCCATTTGGGGCAGTTTTATCGGTGCTTTGTTTTTCAAATCTTAACTCTTTGTTTGATTATTATTTTTTAAAAATTTTCGGTGTTAGTAAGATGCTTTTCACAATCTACTAAAAGAAATTATTTTTGAAAGAGCACCTTCATGACCATATTTAGAAGATGCTTCAACTATCCAAAATAGATCCTAAATCGAATATATTTAAGAACATTTTGTTCCAAAATTTAAATGATAATTATTAATATTTTTTTTTGGGAAGCTTAGGGGCAAAAGCCCATTCATTGATATAGAAAAAAACTAGTTACATGTGTAAGAAAGAAAAAAAGAGGTGTAAAAAAAAAAAACCTCAGAACTACGTCAGCCTCAAAATTTACACATGTCAAAAAGAGAAACACCAAAAAAATTGGAAGCTGTAATAGATGGGCTCAGTGTTAAAACCAATTGCTGAAGCCAGAGATAGTCGGAGCTCCCGGTTGCAGATATTGCCGTCCAAATACAGTGGTTGCAAACCACCGCCATCCTGGGAGCAGCCCAGCAATCTAGCATCATTGCCCCCAGCTCCATTGCCCCAGTGGGACGCATCCAAAAACTCCGCAAAAACCTCCAACAGAAACAGAAAATCATGTAAGCAATGAACAGGAAAAAACAGGGGAGCCAATTGATCAAAAGTGTGCAACTCGTTAAAACAGATCCTGCATAAAATGTGCATCTCTCCATTTAAAGACTTTAGCCAAAATCGCCTTTTTGACCTTCACACACACAGAAGTAGAGGAAGCAGCAGTCAAAGCAAATCTTCTTTCATTCCTTTCTCTCCAAATAAAGTATAAAGTGCAGCAAATAATTAAGTATTTAAGCCTTTTTGTTCGAGCATCCTAATTAGGATTGTCATTCACCCAGTCAAACAACTGCAGAAGATTGAGCCTAAGAAGAATCGAGGCACAATCTAGAATAAGAGCAGTAATAACTGAATGAGAGTATGAGCAGTCAAAGAACAGATGACCAGTGGATTCCGGGTAGCAATTACATAACGAGCAAGAGATATCCACATCAATATTTCTTCTATTAAGCTCTACTGCAGCTTTAAGGCCACCTACTAAAGAAAGCCAGGTGTAAACCGAGTACCTAAGAATATGTTTTTTGTGCCAAATAAAGCAATCCCACTGGCAAAGAGGTAGCAGTTTATAATAATCTGAGACAAAATCTTTGAATTTAGCTTTTCTATCCTTTTCCCAAACCAGACAATCCCGATAAATATCATGAATAAAAATATTGCTAATGAAATTAACAGCCTCACTAGGTAGATTAATCGGGAGTTGCCAAGAATCTTCAACAATAAAACTGCTAACAGGAGAGTTGCCATAATTACTGGACAAAGAAAACAAATCCACAATTCTATTTTTGATACACCAGAAATCCCAAACAAAAGAAGAAGGGGAAGAGGGTGTAACAAAATGAGTCCATTTAACCTTGGAATCAAGAGCAGTAGTACAAAGAGCTTTCCAGAATTTAGTAGCCTTAGTATCAGGAGGCTTCCAAGGAGAACAATATATCATAAAAACCCAGTCAGCCAAAGGGAATTTACGAGTATATAATCTAAGAATTAAAGAGCAGTTATACCCATATTGCAAAGCAGGGATGCTAGGCAGACCAAGGCCACCCTTGTTTTTAGGTTTGCAGACAGTGTCCCAGGCAACAAAATGGAGTTTGTTAGCCGCAGTAATATCTCCAAAAAATAGAAAATTTGAGGCAATCCTTCTAACAAATTTAATAACAGCCTTAGGTAAAATTGAGCCTCTTATCCAATATGCAATTGAGTTTAAGAGGGTAAACTTCAAAAATTGAAGTCTGCCGGCAAAAGACAGAAGGGTAGCATTCCAACCAGAGAGCTTCCTGGAGACTTCTTCCATAAGAGGAGAGAAGTCAGCAATTTTTATCCTCTTAAAAGAGATAGGGATTCCAAGGTAGTTAATGATCTCCTTGTAGGTAAGGCCAAGGGACCTACAAGTTGAGTTGTCATTGATAAGGTGCTTGGGAAGCATAATAGAGCTCTTATCCAAATTCATAAAAAGTCCAGAGGATTTAGAGAATTTAGAAATAATTTGCAACAGAATGTCACAGTTGGCAGGAGAGGCCTCACCAAACACAAGTAGGTCATCCGCATAAAGCAAATGACTGATCTTAAAATTCCCAAAATGAGCCCCCATAAAAAGATTGTTGTCAATGAGAGACGAGAATGCATCCATCACAAAATAAAAGAGGTAAGGGCTTAATGGGCACCCCTGTCTTAAACCAGCCGAGGATGAAATGTAACCTTCAAGAGCCCCATTAACAATGACAGAGAAATTAACATCACAAATGCAAGCCTTAACCCATGATATGAAAAGAGCTGGAATCCCTTTCTGTTCAAGCCTAGCCAAAACAAATTCCCTTGAAACCGTATCGAAAGCCTTACGAATGTCAAACTTGGCACAGAACAAATTTTTCTTTTCTTTATTAGCAAAAGAAAGAATCTCTTGTGCTAAAATGATGTTGTCCGTAGATATTCTAGATTTGATAAATCCAGCTTGCGTATCTTTAATAATTAAAGGCATGATCGGTTTTAATCTGGATGCAAGAATTTTGGAGATAATTTTATAGATCACATTGCACAAAGCTATGGGTCTAAAGTCTGCAAAAGAAGAGGCATGTTTAGTCTTAGGAATTAAAGCTAAAGCAGTGGCCTTAATGCCAGCAGGAAGAAGATGTGATGCCCCAAGATCAACTTGGAAAGAATGTCAATCAATTTCACAACAATTTACCAGAGTTATCTATAAACTTTCAGTAAGCAATCTATCAAACATCTATAAAATTTAAACATCAATATTCAAGTCGATTCATATCTCAAAACATCATATACAATACTCAGGAACTAAACTATCAATACGAGTAGAGAAATCTATCCTGTCCTGAGTACAAAAGAATCATCTATCGATCAAAAGACAAAAAAAACCTGAAGATCTGGATCAATTCCTATCTCCTGCTCCCGAGCCCTGACCTGAAAATATCAACCACATATAATGAGCTTTACAAAGCCCAGCAGGTCACCTAATACCTATAACTGAAATCAACGATCTAAATTCTCAAATTCTCTCATTTCAAAATACTTCACATTACCGTTAAAAACAATTTATTCAGATAGCTTTACAGAATTCAAATAATCGTACATAAATCATATAATCAGACAGAATTCATATATTCGTACAAAAATCAGACAATCAGACAGAATTTAGATATCCATATAGAACATATAATCAAACAGAATTCAATAATAGATACGAAAGAACTGAATCAAATTCGTATCATAGAATCATTCAAATCACATTTCAAATCAGATTTCAAATCAGAGTTAAAATCAGAGTCCAGATCAGATTTCAGATCAGATTTTCAAGACCCAGACAAAATCTCAAAGGATTCTGGCCCCTTATGCCTCACTTTGTGCTTATAGTACAAGAACATATCAGATTTATAAAATTATCAAATCAGATTTAATTTTTATGTTCATAGACCCAGACAGAATCTCAAAGGATTATGACCCCTTATAACTCCCAACAGATATCATTCAATCACATGTGCACATCAAAACATCACATCATAACAAAATATGAGAAATTGATCACATATCAAAATTTCACCTTTTTCGTATAGCGACAAACAATAGAAAGCCAATGAATAAAAAATGTATAATTTCAGAAAATTACCAAATTACCAGAGATCGCATAAAATAACATTTGAAAGCTTTTATTGTACTGAAGCACTTTTTTTCGACATCAAGATAATTTTCTATTTGATAAAAACATCGCATATTTCAAAATACCCGGTGCAAAATTTTCAAATATTCAAAATGTGCAAAATCATAATATCTATGACATACCAAAAAATACACGGTAAAAATTTTGCAAGTGCAAAGTTATACTCGTTTTTCGCTAACAGAAACAAAACTTTAATAAGAATATTTGCCAAAACTTACATTTCTGAAAATTGAGGTAGGCATAATGTGCATTACCTTGAGTCGATCAACTTCTTCAACTACGATGACGAACGAAAACGGACCGAAGTCGCCCAAAACGTGAATTTTCTCTTCTTCTCATTCTCTTTCTCTCTCTACAGCCTTTTCTCTCTCTTCAAAATTGAACGAATGAGATATTTAATGGGCTGAGATATTTCAGATCGTACGGACAATATTTTTTGTTCGTCCCGGGACAATATTCTCTGTCCACATATCGTACGGACGATAATTGATTTTCGTCCCTAAACGATGGGCTCTGTCAAAAAAAAATTTGTTCAGTTTGTACATACGAACTCAGTTCGTACTGACGGTTCATACATATGAACCTGCACCATGTTCAGTTTGTACATACAGTTTGTACAGACGAACCCGCACCATGTTCAGTTCGTACATACGGTTTGTACAAACAAACATGCACCATATTCAGTTCGTACATACTAACCTGCATCATGTTCAGTTCATACAGACGGTTTGTACAGACTAACATGCACAAAAAATCTTGAAATTCAAGGGTTCTCACAAGTAGGTCCTAAAAAGTACTGCAAAAACCTATTTTTTTGGTGGTGAGGACTGCTTAAACTTAAAATATCTTAAATATGCATTTGGGGCAGTTTTATCGGTGCTTTGTTTTTCAAATCTTAACTCTTTGTTTGATTATTATTTTTTAAAAATTTTCGGTGTTAGTAAGATGCTTTTCACAATCAAATTTGCTAAGTCCTACTAAAATAAATTATTTTTGAAAGAGCACCTTCATGACCATATTTAGAAGATGCTTCAACTATCCAAAACAGATCCTAAATCGAATCTATTTAAGAACATTTTGTTCTAAAATTTAAATGATAATTATTAATATTTAAGGCATGATCATATGTTGCTTGCAAGAATAATCATATATCATATTATAAAGGATTGTGTAGGATAAAATATAAATTGTTTTGAGTATGGAAATAATTTTTATATATTCTATAATTTATAATTGAAAGGATCTTATAAGAAATAATGATATTCTATGTTGAAATTACTATCAATCAGTTTGGAATAATTTTTATTTTTATTTTATCTATAGTTTGTTATAAAATAAAATTTTTTGTAATTGTAAAAATACGTTATTTTGTTTATTTATGAGGTGGTGATGATGGGTCATAGTAGGACAATAACAATGATGGCTGGTGAGGATGATGATGGTTGATAATGATAATGACGGTTGTTAGCGGTGGTGACAACTAGATAACTATTTTCAAGAAAATTAAAGACAACTAAAAATTATTGAGCTTTTTTAAAAACAACTTGATTTTGTTTAAAAATTTAAAAATAATTTAAAATATATTAAACAAGCATATTTTTAAGACCAATAAAAAACCTAAAATTAAAATAACCTCAAACATGCCCTAAATAACTCAAGATTATTTCTGGTTTAAATTTAAATTATAAATTAAGATAATTTAACAATGATTGATTTAAAGAATATCTTCAACTTTATTTTATGTTAACCATTACAAATAAAATGCAAAAAAAAAAAAAAAAAAAAAAAAAAATGCAATATTTCTACTTGTAGGCTTAATATTTGAATGCTGGCAAAGCTGTTAAATCTTGTAATTTGATCTAAATTTACCTAATGAAAGAATTAAACATAAATTAAAGCTTTGTTTGGGACAACTTTAGAGTTTAGATCACAATTTTTTTTTTCAACATTTAAGAAATCTTTGTGCTAAAAAACAACTTTATAAAATAATAAAAAAAAATGCATCCTAAAAGAAGCCAAATTTCAAAGAGCTATTCAGAATTTTTTTTTTTTTGGATTGGGGTATCCACACGTTGCCACCCCCGAAAGGGTGCTTGACGGCGTGATAATCCTCAGTTGACCTAAAAGAGGCAACCACCTCAGAAAGTTCCTGGCTCACAGTTGATTGGGCCTCACTTAAGAGACGCAACCGTTCAAAGGAAATCGAGCATGAATTGGAGGTTCCCAACCGTATTCGTCAATCAACCAAGCTAAGCATCAGAGTCATTCAGGTAAAAAAATTTGCTGAAGCAATAAAGCTTGACAGGGCTTTACAAATCATTAAAATCCAAAAGATGTCGCACAAATCAATTTTATCAAAAGACAACAAGAACTAGCGGGCAGGGGAAAAGGTGCTGTGATGTGATTTTCGATTTGATAATGAAAATATTAAATTTGATCTCTTATGTGGCACACAAAATAAAATATTACATCTATATAAAGCAAGTTTTGGATAAAAATAATAAATTTTGTCAGATTCATATAAAGGAGTATAATTCTTTTTTTTTTTTCAAAGCAAAGGATAATATTATTATTATGAAAAATAAAAATATAAAGGTGGGAACTAATGTCTCGATATGAAAGAAATAAAAGAGAAACATAGCAAAAAGTGATATAAATATAAATATAAATATATATATATATATATATATATAAATGAGAAATACCACTCTGTGAAGACCAATACCATGCAAATACCGAGTTGTACCGAGTTTTTTTACAACTCGGTACAACTCAGTATTTGCTCAGGATTTGCTCGGTATTACTAGGGATTTGTTCGATTTTGCTAGTAAAAACTCAGTACAACTCGGTATTTGCTCGGTATTGCTAGGTATTTGCTCGGTATTGCTCGGTATTGGTTATTGCCGAGCAAAATCGACCAATACCTAGCAATACCGAGCAATCTTGGGTCCGTTCCAGGTTGGGTTGTCGGGGCGCGCGGTAAATAATGAAAATGCGTGGCGCGATTCTATTGGCGGCCGAACGTAGAGTTGCGTACATTCACCGGACCAAATAAAAGTTCATATCAACTCTAGTGTCTGTATATTGAGGGCTCCAAGTTCTGCCACAGCTCCTCTATGATCATCTCAGCCGCTAGTTTATAACAAACTCATTTATCTATAACCGTTGGATGCTTTTCTGCTGGATACCTTTCAAATCTTAGCTTTAAATATTCCTGTAATTACTATTATCAAGATGTAATGTTGCCTTTGGGTATTACCTGCTATGCTTTTCCTTCTTTATGAAAAGTATGTATGAGCTTTTCATCAGTTTTTATTTGGAGATATTTACTTCAAACAAGGCACTTCCAATGGAAGTTCTAATGATAACTATAGTCGGAATATCTATATGAAATTATTTTCCGATCAATAAGACTAATATAAAACAAATTAACTTTCTTATTAAATTTTGGATCCTAATGCGAGGAAAAGCCATCATCATAGGAGCGATTGAACACTCCAAAAATAGATTGTAGTCATAGGAGCGATCAATAAGACTGACATCAGACTTCTACCCGATGCATGACCTCTGCTTGTCGTCAGATTTCTACTCGATGCCGGACTTCTGCCCGATGTCGGACTTTCACCGGACATCTATCTAATGCTGGATTTCTGTCCATTGCTGGATTTCTACCTGGCGTCATCCTTCTGATCTCCATCATCAGACAACAGTTCTTCTGTTGTGTCCTAGAATATTCGCGGCGGTAGAGAAATATATAGTTTAACGTCTTAGCATTGTACGAAGATCTAACACACAAGCAGATAAGAGAGAGAGTGTAGCGTTCATAAGAGACACCAGAGTTTTTGCGTGGAAACCCATGAAAAGGGGGAAAAACCACAGGGCCCGGCCTAGTTTGAATGAATCCATCAGTATTTGCAGTCGATTACAAATGAGGCCCTTCCTTAGGAGAAGGCCTTGTCTTGATGTCACAAATGTACATCATATAGAGAGCATTACATGGTGGGAGTTACAATAATCAACATAGATGTGTTTGTTTGATCGGCACGACCATAGTCGATATGATAGAGGTCGGAAAGACCGTTGTCTGGTGATGGAGGTCGGAAGGACCATAGTTGGTAGGAGACAGAGGTCTAAAAGATTGTAGTTGGCTGGAGACCGAGGTCAGAAAGACCGTAGTTGGTAGGAGACCGGGATCAAAAAGATCGTTGTCTATTGATGGAGGTCAGAAGGACCATAGTCGGCAGGAAACCGGGGTTAAAAAGATAATTATCTGGTGATAGAGGTTTGAAGGACCATAGTCGACAGGAGATCGGGGTCAGAAAGACTGTAGTTGGTAGGATACCAGGATCAAAAAGGCCATAGTAGAAGGACAATATTCTGGGAGAACCCTAGGCATTAGGTGGTAGCTTGATAGAAGTTCGGGCCTGATCAGGTGATGGTTCAATAGAAGTCTGGGCCTTAGATGGTGGTATGGCAGAAGTTCGGGCATCAAGTGGTGATCCGGAGGAAGTCTGAGCCTCAGGTGATGGTTTGACAAAAATTAGAGCATCAGGTGGTGTCTTGGTGGAGCTCGGGGCCTCAAGTGGTGGTCCGGTAGAAGTCTAGGCCTCAGGTGGTGGCCTGGTGGAGCACAGGGCCTCAAGTGGTGGTCCGGTAGAAGTCCGGACCTTAGGTGGTGTCTTGGTGGAGCATACGGCCTCAAGTGGCGGTCCGACGGAGCAATGATGTCAGGCGGTGGTCCGGTGGAGGTGAGGTCCTCAAGCGGTGGTCCGGCGGAGCAACGACGTCAGGTGGTGGTCATGCGAAGGTGACGGCCTCAGGTGGTGGTTCGGCGGAGCTCATGATCTTAAGTGGTGGTACGACGGAGCAACATCATCAGGCGGTGGTCTGACGGAGTTGAGGGCCTTAAGCGGTGGAGCAACAACGTCAGGAGGTGGTCTGACGGAGGTGAGGGTTTCAAGCGGTGGTCCGGCAGAGCAACGACGTCAGGCGGTGGTCTGACTGAGGTTAGGGCCTCAGGTGGTGGTCCGGCAGAGCAACGACGTCAGGCGGTGGTCCGATGGAGGTGAGGGACTCAAGTGGTGGTCCGGCGGAGTAACGACGTCAGGTGGTGGTCCGACGAAGGTGAGGGCCTCCAGTGGTGAATCGGCGCAGCTCAGGTGGTGGTCGAGGAGGAGCTTCTTCCTTCTCTTCTTATCTTCTTGCTTTGGTCCCGCCTTTTCAAGAGGAATGAGGGGTCTATTTATAGATTTTTGAAGTGACATGACCTGTAAAACAGGTGAGAGATCAAGGGTAAATGGGGAGTGGTTGGATGGACGGCCGATATTGAATCACTTGATCATGTATTGTTCGTCAGACATTTGAAGGTCTCAATGATGTCAAAATTTGGCGATCTTGGGCTCGTTGGATTTGAATCGTTGAGCCGCTCGATTCGACTATAAGCACGTCATGTTTCAAAACCGTTTGCTAATACAAATTGGGGTTCGAACCTTCCAACAACGCTTTGGGTCCTTTATTTGGATTCATTTGAGCTCAGATTGAGTCGAATTTGGTGTCTTTGGGTTCGTATTTTCGTGACGTTCAGTTTGAATGTACGTTTGCTAAAATCGGAGTTCAGATAATTTTTTGATGATGATGTGTGTGTGTGTGTGTGTATATATATATATATATATATTTGTGACAGTTTTTTTTTTTACTGCTTTCTATAACAGTTTTTTAGTACAAAAATAATTGAACTAGAAGTTTGTACTAAAAAACTGCTTTAAAAAGTGGTAAAAAGCTATCTCGTACTAAACCTTAATGTCATCTTCTATGACAAAAAATATTGATAATACTAAATATCAATAATCAACCATATTCTTTTACGTAAAGAGAGAATTTTTTGACATTTTTATATTTAATCATACAAATGGTGGTCCGGCGAAACTCCGGGCGGTGAATATAGATCAGGAGCGAGGAGGCAAGAGCGATCTCCAATCTCTCTCTTGCTCTCTTGCTTGGAGTCCCCTTTCAAGAGGGAGGAGGGTTCTAGTTATAGATTTCATAAAGTGGCATGACCCGTAAATAGGAGGAAGATCAAAGGTAAATGGGAGTAATTTGGATGGACGACCAATGTTGAATCCCTTAATAGTGGACAATTCATCAGACATTTGAAGGTCTTAATGATGTCAGAATTCCGTGATTTTGGGCTCGTTGGATTCGACTCGTTGAGCCGCTCGATTTGATTATAAGTATGTGACATTAATAAACCATTTGGTAATCCAAATTGTGGTTTGAACCTTTCAACAACGCTTCGTGTCCTTGATTCATACCCATTTAGGCTCGGATTGAGTCGAATTTGGTGACGTTAGGTTTGTATTTTCGAGACGTTCAATTCGATTATAAATTTGTTGAAATCAGAGTTTAGATAGTCCCAATTTTAATTTTGAAAGTTTCCAACTTAATTTTTCCTTGAGTCTCATGCCCAATCAAGATGATTTTTTGAATAGGTATAAAAAAGTAACATTATTAGTATTAAATTAATTAAAACTTTAGCTTAGAATTTTAATAATATACGCAGGATTATAAATTATAAATTATGTTAGTTTTATTATATATGGAGTGCGGTAAATAACAAAATATATATATATATATATATATATATATATATATAATTCAATGGCAATAATTTCAAATTTTATATAAGAGAAATAGAAAGGAAAATTTATGAAATATCAATTTTCAAGATTTTAAAAAAATTATATAACTATTTCAAAAATATGAATTAGTTCTAACCTCAAAGAGTAAGAAATATTATTTTTCTATATTGTTATTTTTATAATATACTGTATTATATTTTTTTACTGTTATAATTTTGTTGTTTGTATGTATAGGCTTGTTTATGCTAATATTAAAATTAATTAAATAATTCTTTATCCCTTTCTTGTTTTCATTATAGTAACTGGGCTTTGATCTCTAATGTCTTCTTCATCTCCATTGTTGTTCTTTATCTTGATCGCATCATGCCACATACTTTGTATTCCTCTCTAGTCATCAGATGAATGAATCATCTAAGTAGAACTTATTTGTCTCTCACATTTTTCTTTGAAAGAGAATTAATATGTAATAAACTTCTCTCATGCAAGACTTTTGGTTTCGATTTTGAATGCATTTATGAGATATTTCATTCTCAAAATTTATAAATAATATCTCTTTTTATATGAAAAGGACATTTGCTTTGAGATTCAAAAGGGCTTATAAGTTTGAAGAATCCTAGAGTTCCATCAGGGCACCACCACTAGACCACAACCTGACCAATACCATTAGACCACCGCTTGACCATCATCGACAGACCACAATCCATCTGAAGCCATTAGATTACCATATGATCGCTGTATCAAATTATCAACATCAAACCACCGTTAGACTGATGTGGATAGAGTACCGCCATTCTACCTCCAACGTCATATTGTCACTTCTCTTCATCAGATCACCACTATCACCGAACCACTTCGATTAGGCTAGTCTATCTCTACCATCAGAATACTAAAACATGATCTTTGTCGTTAGTTGGTTGTCGCTCAATTATCATTGTTAAAATGTCCTAATTTAATTTGTGCTAGATTCTTATGCACTTAGCGCATTAAATATAACATTTGCTGAAATGAATATGATTTTTTGCCTTCTCATTAACTCTAACGTGTGTTACTATAGTTGTTTGTCATCACAAAGGTAGCATAAATGACAATCAAGATATTTTACTTTGTATCTCTTTTGCCAGGCCCTAGTGAACACTCTCCCATATGCTTTAGAGGGAATGGTAGCTGCCACTCGTCGTTCATGTTCTCTCGGATATTCATCACCAGCTTACCTCCTTACCTTTTGTGCGTATGGTGCTAAGTTCGATCCTTTCTCGCACGTCTAGTGTCGAGGGAAGTTCTTTACCTCTTCCTTTACTCCTTTTTTTCTTGTCAGTTTTGTCCTCCTTATGACGACGGTTTCTAAACACTTAGATCTTGATTTTCTCGATTGTAAGAATCTCTCGAAATCTTTCAAAGCTATTCTTTCTGGTTATGATTCCTTGAATACTTTTTCGAATCACAAAGTAACTACTCTCCGGGGTTTGAAGGCTTTGTGGATCTCAGAGAAAGAGGTGCAACATCTTGTGAAACCTTTTGAATTTGCATTGGTGGGAAAGTTTCCCATGTGTAGGCTTCTGCTTGATTCCTTTCCAAAAAATTTCTTTAATTTTAAGGTTAAGGGTGAATTTTTCGTTACCTTATTCAACGACCTGTGCTGGTTAAGTTAGGGAATGATCTTGATTATGAAATGATTTTTGTGTATAGATCATATTATGTTAGTAACTATTTCATAAAATTAATCAAATGGTCGCCGTGTTTTGAAATCTTTGAGGAATCCCCAATTGTCCCTGTTTGGATTTCCTTCCTAAATCCTCGTCCTCATTTCTTTTCTCTTCACATTCTCTTTGGCCTTGGGTCCTTGTTTGGTCGACTGATACAAACTAATAATTCCACAGTTGTGGGATCACGATCGTTAGTTGCTTGCATTCTTGTTGAAGTTAATGTTACCAAAATGTATCTCAAATCGGTTTAGCTTGGCCAAGAAACTTAGGTTTATGTCCAGAAGGTGGTATTTGAAACTTTTCCTAGCTTTTGTTCTCATTGCAAGGCTTTGGGGCATTAAAAAATGGAATGTTTAATTTTACATCCTCATTTGATGAAAACTGTTGTTCCAAAATTGACTATGGTACTGCTCATAATGATCCTATTATTATTGGGAATTTTGATAAAGTTACTTTGAATGATCATAATGTTGTGCTTGATAATATGTTTTTAGGAAATGATTTATCTGTCTCTCCTTTTTAACTGTTAACTGAAGGCATATGTATTAACAATAAGGTTGATTCTCCTATGGTTACTCCCTCTATTTTTAATTCTCTTAAAAGTTTAGAAAGTGAGGGTAACAATTTAGATAAATCTGGTCCTATGTCTGATATTTCTTGTAAGCAGTTAGTCTCACATTCTAATAATATTAATAAGCTGGTTGATGGTTGTGTTGATGGGCTAGATGTTTCAAATTTCACCCCTATTATTGATTTGCCTATTTCTCTAATGCATAATATTGCGTGTGCTAATTTGAAGAATTCTGGTGACCCTATATATCACTTTGATTGGATGGAAGATTTATCGGGACATAAGTGCTGTGATGGTGATCTATGTAGGGGCTGTCCTAATGTGTATTTAGAGCATTTCGAATTGAATGTATTGAAAATTGATAGATCTGGTTTCTCTATAGTATTAGTGAAGAAAAATAAGAAGAAGAAAGGGAAAAATATTGAGAATAGTTTTAAAAAAGCTGTTGGTTACTCCGCTAGATCAAAGTCTCTTGTTTAATGGGGTCATTGTATTTCTTGGCAGAGGGGGCCTTTTGTTGCTTTGGGTGGTTTCATGCAGTGGCTCGTGGGAGCCTTTTGTTTGGTTTATGGCGTTGTTTGCTATGTTTTGTGGGCTTGTTCTATCTCTGTCTTTTTGGTTGTTGGATTTTGCTATTTGGAGCTAGGTTTTTTGCTCATGCTCTTTTTGATCCTGATGAGGTGGGTCTTCCTTTGGATCTTTATCTCTTTTATTTTTCTCATTTTTCTTCTAGTTTTTTTTTTTTTTTCTACAGGATGATGCTATTTGGAGGCTTTTGGGTTGCCTATGTTCTTCTGTTTTCTTCATGAGGGTGCTAGTTGGTGGTTCTTTCTGGGCTTTGGTCTCTTTTCCCTTGGTGGATCTTTTTCTTGATTGGCCTTTGGAGCTCCGTTTTTTATCTGGATTGGATCCCTTTTATGAGGTTGGCTTCTTGCCTCCCTTCTTTTTCTCAATATCTATTGCTTCTTGTAATAGGTAGGATCATACGCTTTTATGTTTTGCTTTAAATGATGGATTTTTAGAGAGCTTTTGATCATTTAAGGACTTGTACATTTTTTATATAATTAAACCATAAGCCTCTACGCAAGGGCGGATACAGTGTGGGGGCCGTGGGGGCACGG
>NW_021318693.1:2851899-2904545 GCF_001605985.2 Dendrobium catenatum
AATGTTCCATATATAGTTTTGAAATGAATTATTAAAAAAGGTGAAACCTTAAAAGATTGATAAATGCATCAAGGTAGGAAAGATATGAATAGTTTTTCTCCATTATGTCATGTTAAAAGTCAAATTCTCATTTAGATCTAATAAAGCAAGATCATTTTTTAATATTTTCTAACCAAGACTTTTTAGGCTCGCTTCTACCTTTTCTTAACATAAGTCAAATCTAATACCTCTACTTTCCTAATTGGGTCATCAGAAAGCCACCATTTTATGTAACCAAACCATCTAATTAATATGATTTTCTCTAATCTTATCTTCCACTGGCGCTATGCCAAACTTTTCACATATATGCTCATTTCATATCATATCTATATGGGAAAAAACACTCATCCACATGAGCATCCTTATATCTGCAACAGTTAACTTAGTATTATGCTTCTCTTTTATTGGCTAACATTTGGTACCATAAAGCATTGCAAGTCTCACAATCATCTTATAGAATTTTTCCTTAAGTTTGACATGGACTTTTCTATCATATAACAAGCCTGATGCATTCATCCACTTCAACCATCCAAATTGAATCTATTTAACCATTACTTTGAATAATAGATCCAAGATATCTAAAATTTGTACTCTTATTAATGACTTGATCGCCAAAGTCACAATCTCTTCACTAGGTCTATTACTACAAAAATTACACTCCATATATTTAATTTATATATACTAAAGCAAAAACCTTTAGACTTTATGGTTGACCTCCATAATTCAATTTTACCATTAACTCCCTCTCTAGTCTTATCAACAAAAAGAATATCATAAGCAAAAAGTATACACCAAGGTACATCCTCTTACAAATTTCTAGTGAGAACATCCATGACTAAAGTAAAAAGATACGAGCTTAAGGCTTTCTCTAAATCAACACCAAAGGAATGCATGGAGATTAAAAGGCATGCATAGTTTAAGCATGGAGATTAAAAAAAAAATTAAGGAGATGCATGGATATAACCTTCAGCTAAGGAGGGTGGGTGGAAATCAGCTATGTCAAGGTCAGTTAGTGGTCAAGGTTGTTCCGGTGAGGGTGGAAGGTTGTGGCTTCTCTAGAAGAACCAAAAAAGTAGGTTTCAAGGGTTTATTTTAGCAAGCGATCACATTCTCTGGATGAAACATATGAGTTAGGAGAAGAAATGAGGAAGAATGAGGAAGGTTCAATTTTAGGGCACTTTTTGGTGGCATTTCTGATGGTTTAAACTGTCAAAAAATTTCACTTAAAAATGGAAGCTAAACCATAGTTAATACCGACAAGAAAACATAATATCGGTTATAACTTTTTTGGCCATTTGACCATCAGAGTTTCTGGCAGTTTAATCTTTATTATTGCAAACCGTCTGTTAATAGTGAAGATTGTTAAGAGAGTTGCTATTTTCATGTTTTACATTCTTGCAACTTGTAAAGTTTTGATGATTCCAAATATTATTATTTTAAAGTTTTGTTTTCCCTTAATACTTTTTAGAATAATTGTTTTTTCTCTTGTGTGGACTAACATTTCAGGATAATCGAACTCCAGACTAATGAATAATTCAAATCAAAATTCAGCATGAGATAATTTGTAAATTGAAGCTTGTTATTTTTATTGTATTGAGTTTGAGAGGGAGTGATTGTATAGTAACTTAGCGCACACACACTTGGGAAAATCTTTAAAAATTCGTACTGATCGTACGGGATGAACCAGGTTCGTACAGGACGATCAAGTCAGTTATCCCTTCGGAAGAGCAATGGATCGAACATGAACTGAAAATTTTTTTTCCAAGTCCTGATCGTCCAGACAAATTTTTCTATTCATCCCAGGACGAAATGCTCTATGGAAAATTTTCATTCAGATGAAATCCTGTTCGTGCAAGGATGAATTGTTCTCTAGAAAATTTTCGTCCAAACGAACTTCTATTCGTCCTAGGACGAAATGTTGTATGGAAAATTTTCGTTCAGACAAAATTCTATATTCGGCTTAGGATGAAATACTCTCTGTAAAAATTTTGTCCAGACGAATTCCAATTCGTTCCAGGATGAAATGCTCTCTGGAAAATTTTTGTTCAGACAAGCTCCTATTTTGTGTAAAAATATCTTCCAGACGAACTCCTGTTCGTCCAAGGACGAAAACTCTCTATCCTTTCAAATTTTGATAATGTACTGCAGTTTGTCGAAACTGACCCATGGTATAACTGTTTGTACCGGACGAACTTAGTTAGTACGGGACGATAATCGGGTACGAAGTCAGTTCGTAGCAATATACATTGGGTTTGTATGCAACTGATTTAAGTAAATTCATCCAAGATGATCCACGATCGTACGGGACGATCCACTATGTACATACTTGAAAATCAGAAGTTTTTGGACATTTTTTGTGTCTTTCCTATATAAAGTCCAATTAGACCTTCCTCTTAATATATTTTCCTACTGATCTTTGTGCCTACTGAAGGGAGACTCAAGGAGAGAGTGTGAGAGAGTGTTTGAAGGAGGATTCTTACTACTGGAGTGTGAAGGATTCACTTGGTACTCAAAGATAAGAATCTCTACTTATGGTTTGTGATTACTTCACTCTTTTCTCTCTTCCTTCTAGATTTCTTATGAGAAGATCTGTTAAAGAGATCTGATTCTCTGCCGACACTTAAAGAGTGTGAACAGATGAAGGATTCTCTGCCTACACTTGGAGAGTGAGAATAGCCGAAGGGTTATCTGCTGACACTTGGAGAGTGTGAACAAACGAAGGGTTCTCTGCCTACACTTGGAGAGTGTGAACAGCCGAAGGGTTCTCTGCCCACACTTGGAGAGTGTGAAAGAAATAAAGGTTCTCTACCCACACATAGAGAGTGTGAAAGGATGAACGGTTCTCTTCCAACACTTGGATAGTGTAAAAGGACGACGATTCTCTATCGCACCGCTAGTGGTGGAAGAGAGTTTTGTAAAGGCTTCTCCGCCTTGTTATGGGTGCAAAAGGAGAGTCACTAGTGGTATTAGTGTAATGCTTAGAGGGTGCCTCCGGGGAGTGGATGTAGGTCATGTTTGACCGAACCACTATAAATCTTGTGTCTTTTTATTTTTCGCTGCCTTTTATTTTACTATTTAACTTATGGTTGAAAAATCTTTTTCTACAAAATTCATTAAAGTTATTTTTCGGTATAAAATTTTAAAAGAGGGTAATTTTTTTTTAATTACCAATCCCCCCCCCTCTTGGTTAGCCACTGGGACATAAGCTTAGGTTTAACAACTTAATTCATATTGAACAAGTATCAACAAGTGGTATCAGAGCTTTATTTTAAAATCATAAGTTTAGACTACTTTTTGATTAACATAAATGGCTAAATTTGAAAACCGAAATACACCTGAGTGTTACTCTATAACTAGACCTCCATTGTTTGATAATATTATTTTTGATTTTTGAAAAATATGCATGTCTACATTTATAAATTCACTTGATTATCGTATGTGGATATTAGTTCAGGAAGGGTATACAAAACCAACTATACTAGTTGATAGAGTTAGAGTTGAAACACCATTTGTGGACTGGACAGTAGAAGAACATGATTTAGCACAACTAAATGCCAAATACTTGAATAGTTTCTATTGTGCTCTTAAATCAGAAGATTACATGCGGGTTTCTACTTGCAAGAGTATAAAGGACATATGGGATAGACTTTGTATAACTTATGAGGGGACTAATGAGGTTAAGACATCTAAACTTAATATCTTGTTGCATGATTATGAATTATTTCACATGAAACTAAATGAATCCATTTCTAATATGTACATAAGATTCATACAAATAGTCACATCTTTACATGCATTGGGTAGGGAACTAACAAATGGTGAAATTGTTAATAAGATTCTTCGTTGTTTGCCTACTGCTTATGATGCTAAAATTACTATAATTATAGAGTCTAAAGATCTAAACATTTACTCTATTGATACTCTTCTTGGTTCGCTAATTACTTACGAGCAAGGAGTTAGCCAAAGAAAGATCGATGCATGTGAACCACGAAAGGAGAAGAACATAGCACTAAAAGTGGAGGAATCTGAGAGTGAACACTAACAACTTGAGGATGAAGACGACATCAATTAATGACTATACAATTCAAAAGTTTTCTAAAGAGGAAGCAGAAGAGACGCCAACAATGGAATCGAGGTAAATTTAATAGGAATGTCAAGGTTTTAAATGATACTATTTGTTATGAGTGCAGGAAACCTGGACATATTAAGACAGACTACCCAAAACTCAAAGCCACTCCTAGCAAGGAGAAGGTAGAGGAGAAACTAATTATGAAGAAGGGCAAGAAGAAATTCCAAAGAGCTTTCTGGACGGACTCAGCTTCAGACTCATCAGAGACGGAAAAGGAAGAGGAAGTCACTAATCTGTGCTTAATGGCCAATAATCTTAATCAGTCAGATTAATAAGAGGTATGTGAGTTAACTCATGATAAACTTTTTGAAGTTTTTGAACACATGCATGATGCATATATGAAGATGAAGAAAATGCATACTAGTTTGAGCTTAAAATTTGAGGAACTACAAAAGGAATATGAAATTCTTAGAAAAGATCATGCTTTAATTGATGACAACCACATAAAATTAGTTGATGAACTTGATGACTTGAATAAAAATCATGAAATGTTAAAGATATCATTTGCAGAACTTCAAATTAAAATTAAGAATAATAAGGATGAATCAGAGAGCAAAATATATAGAATCAATTATACAAATCAAATTTTAAAAGATATGAATTCATTTGACAAATTGAAGATAAAAGCTCTCGAGGATAATAGGATACCCCCTAAACTTGAAGATTTCACTAATCCTATTTTGTATCCTAAATTTATGCAATCCCTAAATAGACAAATGAATAGTATAAGAGTTAGGAATCCATTTTCAAAAGTCAAATGTAATAATTGTGGATTGATTGGACATATAGCTCACATCTATACTTTAAAGAAAAAACTTATTTGGTGTGGAAACCTAGATGCATAAACCTAGACATATCATACATGTATCTCTTTATAAATTACTAAAAGGAGAACCCAAACTTGTTTGGGTTCCCAGGTCTGTTTGATATTCTTGCAGAATCGCTCTCACATAAAATATTGTGAGAGCATATGGTATCTGGACAGCAGATGTTCAAAACATATGACTGGAGATACTGCACAATTCATATCGCTGGAAGTTAGGAGTGGAGGAAAGGTTACACTTGGAGATAACATCACAATGAAGGTGGTTGGGTCAGGTATGATTGGAAATCTTAAAAAATTTTTACATTGAAAATGTGTTATTGGTAGAAGGCTTAAAGCATAATTTGTTAAGTATGAGCCAACTATGTGACAAAGGGTATTGTATAAAAATTTTTCCTACTAGCTGCATATTAAGCCAAAATGGAAATGATGTTTTGAGTGGTATAAGGGTAAATAATGTGTATATGCTAGATTTGAATTTCATTTAAACTCCTACTGCTTTTTGTTTAAAAACTATTTCTGATGAGTCATGACTTTGGCATATGAGACTTTGTTACTCTAGCATGAAAAACCTTAGGAGGATCATCCAAAAGAATCTAGTGAGAGGTATACCAAAACTAGACTTTACTAAGGACCACCTTTGTGATGCATGTCAATAAGAAAAATAGGTGATGTCCTCTTTTCAATCCAATAAGGAACTTATAACTAGTAAACCATTAGAGATTTTGCATATGGATCTTTTTGGACTAGTTGGAACTGTAAGTCAAGGAGAGAAGGTATACAGATTTGAAATTATGGATGATTACTCTAGATTCACATGGGTTAGATTTGTATTTCATGAGAGTGATCATTTGAGGAATTTAGAAATTTTTCAACTAGGATTCAACAAAAGCTAGGATGTGAAATTATGACTATATATAGTGATCATGGAGGAGAATTTGAGAATGAAAGATTTGAGGAATTTTGTAAGAAGAAAAGAATTGATCACAATTTTTTTGCACCTAGAACCCCTCAGTAGAATGGGATAGTTGAAAGGAAAATAGAACATTAATAGAAGCCGCCCGAGCCATGTTGACAGAATACTCACTTCCTAAATAATTTTGGGCTGAGACGGTTAGCACTGTATGCTATGTTCTAAATAGGGTGAATGTGAGATTTAAATTAAATAAAACACCCTATGAGTTGCTAAAAGGAAGAACACCTAATTTATCACATTTGCATGTTTTTGGTTGCAAGGTGTTTATTCATAATAATGAAAAATATGCCTTAAGAAAATTTGATCCAAAATCAGATGAAGAAATTTTGTAGGATACTCAAGTGTTGAAAAATCTTATAGAGTATTCAACAAAAGAACTTTGATAATTGAGAATACCACACATATTAAAAATTTGGAATGTTGGAAGAGGCAAATATTGTAGAAGATGAAATTGAGATAAACTCCCAAAAGATTGATAAAATAAATTTAGAAGAAAACTTGGAGATAGAAAATCCTTTGCCTAGAGATTTGAGATTTTCTAAAAACCACCCAAAGGAATTAATAATTGGTGAACCTAGTGAGGGTGTAAGGACTAGGCATGGATTAAACAAAGAAGTCAATCATTCAGCATTTATTTCAACCATAGAACCCACAAATATTAATCAAGCACTTTCGGATGAATTTTGGATTTTGGCTATGCAAGAAAAGTTAAATCAATTTGTAAGAAATAAAGTTTGGGAATTAACTACAATGCCAAATGATCAAAGTGTAGTTAGAAGTAAGTGGGTATTCAAAAAATAAAATGAATGAGTCAGAAGTAGTTATTGGAAATAAGGCTAGATTAGTTGCTAAGGGGTATAATCAGATTGAAGGGATTTATTTTGAGGAGACTTTTGCCCCTATAACTAGACTTGAAGCAATTAGGGTTTTGTTAGCCTTTACCTATTTTAGAGGATTTAAATTGTATCAAATGGATGTAAAAAATGCTTTTTTAAATGAGGTAATTCAAGAGGATATTTTTGTAGAATAACCTTCAGTTTTGAAAATTCTAAATACCCAAATCATATTTTTAAATTGAAAAAGGCATTATATGGATTGAAACATGCACCTAGGACTTGGCATGAGAGATTGAGCACCTTCCAACTTGATAGATCATTTGAAAAAGAAAGTGTGGATACAACTCTCTTTTTAAAGAAAATTAGAAAGAATATACTCATTGTATAAATTTATGTGGATGATATCGTCTTTGATTCTTCAAATAAAAATCTTTATGATGATTTTTCTAAAATAACAAGTAGTGAATTTGAGATGAGTCTAATGGGAGATTTAAGTTACTTTCTAGGTTTTAGCATTAAAAAAATTGAGGAGGGTACATTTCTTAGTCAGTTAAAGTATATTAAGGACATCCTAAAAAAGTATGAAAAGGACAATACTAAACTTGTTAGTACACCTATGAGTTCCTCTGTTCCGTTGGATAAGGGCCCTAAGGGAAAATCTGTTGATCAAAAGAAATTTAGAGGAATAATTGGATCTTTGCTTTACTTAATAGCTAGCCGGCCCGATATCATGTTTAGTGTTTGTTTGTGTGATAGATTTCAATCAGATCCAAAAGAATCACATTTGATAGTAGTAAAAAAGATTTTATGATATATGTTAGGAACTCAGAACTTAGAAATTTTGTATCCTAAGTTTAGCTCTTCTTTTGAAATAATTGGTTATTCAAATTCTGACTTTGCAGGTTGTAGGATGGATAGAAAAAGCACTTTTGAAACATGTCAACTTTTTGGAAATTCTTTAGTCTCTTGGTCTAGTAGAAAACAAAATTCAGTAGCCCTATCTACTGCTGAAGCTGAATACATTGTATTAGGAAGTTGTGTGGCACAAGTACTTTGGTTGAAACAACAAATGGTTGATTTAGGATTAACTATAGGCACTATTCCAATTTATTGTGATAACACTAGTGCTATTTGCATTTCTAAAAATCCTATTCAACATTCAAGAACCAAACATATAGGCATTAGGCATCATTTCATAAGGGATCATGTATCCAAAGGAGAAATTAAACTCATTCATATTTCTACAGAAAATTAACTTACAGATATTTTTACAAAACCTTTAGCCTTTGATACTTTTAGTGCATTAAGAACAAGGCTTGGTGTGATCGATTTGAATGCTTAAATATTTCTACAACATTAATGTGGGTTTTTAATTAATATTTTATGTGTATTTATGAGTGTGTTATTTTTTTTATTTGTGATTTTATGATTTTATGTATTTTTCTATTGTGTTTTTAGTGTGTTAGTGTTTTAGTTTTGATTGAGTGCATATTTTTTGAAAAATTGAGTGAAGATCATTTAGGACGAAATTATTTTCGTACGGGACGAACTGTGTTGTGTGTTAACCGTCGGATTTGAACCGTCTGCATGCAGTTTTTTTATTTTTAATTTTCACTTCGTCTGTACGATCGTCATGATCGTCTGGATGAAAATTTCAAACGTCTGTATGATTGATTGACAGTTAAACGGATAAGGTTATTTTTAATATTATTTTCGTACGTATGAACCTTTGGTTCGTCCGGATGAATGCTTGGCGGATCGATGTGGGGGATGGTTTCAACTACTATTAAAATGATCTTAAATTTTTGATCGTCCAGGATGAACACCTGTTCATTTTTATGATCGTTTGGTCAGAAGTTTGTACGAAAGGATGCTTCGTAAGTTGTGTGATTATGAAAAGCCATTTCCTTTTGGACTCATTCATTCGTCCATATGAAATTTTTTCGTACGGGACGAATTGAATTTCGTATTGGACGAAAATAATTTCATCTCTACGAATAGTCGTATTTCATTAAATTGACCAGCTATGAACTCAACAGTCACACTCAAACATCCCTTTCAGAACCCTTTATTCCTTTAGATCTTATCCATGACAAGTTCAAGCAAATGACAAAAGGTTTTAGCCAAGGGTCCACACAGAAATTCTAGCGATAACTTTTTGTCCAAAGCCAACTAAGAATCATTTTCTAGATTTTCCTTCGCTAAGATCACCCCTTATAGAGTTCTTATTCAAAAACAACTAACCTTTCAGGTAATGAACTTGTTTGCTTCAACTCAATTTGGTTTCATTCTCACACTAGTCCACCTCTATAACAAAGAAACCTTTCATTATTTCCTAGCAAACATGTCCTTCAATTCTGATCATTCTATCATAAGGTCATATGTTTTTAAGAAGAAAGTTGAAATCACCAAGGTTGACCTAGGAATCTTTTTGAACTAAAGGACTGAAGGGATTAGAGCCCATACCTTAACCACTACTTCTGATTTTGACTAGACTAAAATTAATGAAGTGATTAGAGGAATTATATTTAAGGAGCATATGCCTAAAGTGTCCTCTCTTGTTCGCAATGCTCGTATCATCCAGCATGTTATTCAAACTTTCATAATTCCTAAAGCTTGTGATAGAGTCAACATTACTCCTCTTCTCTCTACTGTAACTTACTTGATTATGACTGACCAACTAATAGATGAAGCCCAACTAATCCTTAACTATATTTATGGACTTTCTGAAATTGGTCATGTCGCCCATAAAAGAAAGAAGAACTTAGCTTTAGGACATCTTGTTGCATACATTTTGGAGAAAAAGTATGAATTGGTTCATCTAGTTTAAGATTTTGAAAGAACCTCTCTACTACAACGACGGATCTTTTAGAGTAATCTTCAACAAAGATGAACCACGTAAAACACATGTTATTAGTGAATCAGAGGAGGAACCTGAACCTACACCGACTAGTGAACCAAATTACCAAGATTTGGTTAAGAGATTTAATTGTTTAGAGTCTCATTTTGATCAAAGATTTGGTCAAATTGAAACTCACTTACAGCAGCAGGATACTCAATACAATCAGGACTTGGGGTATATGAGAGAGCAGATGAATGATATTAGTTCCAACATGCTTATGATAAGCAGTTATTTTAATTTCTTCAGTACTGTACCTCCTCCTCCTCCAGATCAAGGCCCATCAGATTGACTCATGTACTTGCTTATGATCTTATTAGTTAATATGATTGTAATGTGGTAATTTGTGATGTATTTTTCTTTTGATTGTGATGTAGTTTGTGATGTGTTTATTTCATTTGATGTTTTAGTATTTGAGTTTTTATGTAGTATTGATATCATTTCTTAGATTGTAATATTCATTATAATGATATCAATATAAGTTATCTTGTTTTGGTTTTAATTTGGTTTTGAAATGTGTGTTAGCCCATATGACAAACTTTAAAATTTTTGATCTTATGAGTGATACACCTTGAAGTGCAACTTAAAATTGAATTCATTAGAAAATCTAATTTTTCTAAATTTAAATTTTGCTTATAACTTGATATAATTAATAATATCAATTTCATGTCTCTTATTAGACTACATTAATGTTAATATTATTATTGTAACTGTGATGTTTTCTTTTTTTGTATTTCACTTATCAGTAAATATTGATGCACTTAGAAAAATTTAAAATATTGGATTATTAATTTTGGAAAGATCAAGATTACTCATGAAAATTATACAAATGTACAAAAATTAAAAGGAATGCACAATGGTTCGTAATTTGAAAAAGAGGCACAAAATAAGCCCACAAGTAAAAAGATGCACAAAAATGTGCCATAACTATTGAAAAAGATGCGCAAAGCGTCACATGTGATAGTTATTTCTTTCCACAATCTTTTAATCTCTTAATTCAAATTGATCTTATGTACATTTATATTTCATATTGAAATTTGAAATATATAAATTTTATATTCATTCTTTTTGCCATGATTTTCTTTATCTTAGTGTCTAAATTGATTCATGTTTTTGATATATAATTTTTATTATCAATGTTATATCTCTTGTTAAATTCTATGAATAATTTTTATTTACCTAATGATTTGATTTTATTTGCAATATTTATTTCAATCACTTTCAAGGATCAATTATCAAAGGATTATCATATGACTGCTTACATTTCTGTTCATTTTCTTCTTCTCTTTTTGCTGTTGTCAAAAACAGGGAGAAAATATTGTTCGTATCGTATCTATGTGCTTATTTTGTATTGTAATATTTTTTTTAATGTTATCGTATTATTTTCGTATCTTGGCATCGTATCTGTTTGTATTAAAAAAAAAGATAAAAGATAAAATTGTTATGCAATGCCTCCTTATTTTGATATGTTCATCAATTCAGGGAGAGTAGGAGATTCTTAGAATTTGAAATTTATACAAACAATAATTGTTTTGTCATTATAAAAAAGGGGGAGATTGTTAAGAGAGTTGCTATTTGCATGTTTTACATTCTTGCAACTTGTAAAGTTTTGATGATTCCAAATATTATTATTTTAAAGTTTTGTTTTCTCCTAACACTTTTTAGAAGAATTGTTTTTGCTCTTGTGTGGACTAACATTTTAGAATAATCGAACTCCAGACTAATGAAGACTTCAAATCAAAATTCAGCATGAGTTAATTTGTAAATTGAAGTTTTTTATTTTCATTGTATTGAGTTTGAGAGGGAGTGATTGTATTTATGTAACTTAGCACACACACACTTGGGGAGATCTTTAAAAATTCATACTGATCATACGAGAAAAACCAGGTTCATATGGGACGATCAAGTCAGTTATCGCCTCAGAAGAGCAATGGAATGAACAAGAAGTGAGAAAATTTTTCTAGGTCCTGATCGTCCAGATGAATTTTTCTATTCATCCCAGGACAAAATGCTCTCTAGAAAATTTTTGTTTAGACGAAATCCTGTTCGTGCAAGGACAAAATATTCTCTGGAAAATTTTTGTCCATACAAACTTCTATTCGTCCCAGAACGAAATGTTCTCTGAAAAATTTTTGTTTAGATGAAATTCTATATTCGGCCCAGGACGAAATGCTCTCTGTAAAAATTTTGTCCAGACGAATTCCAATTCGTCCCAGGACGAAATGCTCTCTGAAAAACTTTTGTTCAAACGAGCTCCTATTCGTCCCAGGATGAAATGCTCTCTGTAAAATTTCATCCAGATGAACTCTTATTCATCCCAGGACAAAAATGCTCTATCCTTTCAATTTTTTGATAACGTCCTACAGTTTGTGGAAACCGACCCATGGTATAACTGTTTGTACCAGAAGAACTTAGTTCGTACGGGTTGATAATATGGTATGAAATCAGTTCATACCAATATACATTGGGTTCGTATGCAACTGATTTAAGTAAATTCATTCAGGATGATCCACGATCGTACGGGACGATCCACTATGTATAGACTTGAAAATTAGTAGTTTTTAGATGTTTTTTGTGTCTTTCCTATATAAAGTCCAATTAGAACTGCCTCTTAATCTTTTGTCCTACTGATCTTCGTGCCTACTGAAGGGAGACTCAAGGAGAGAGTGTGAGAGAGTGTTTGAAGGAGGATTCTTATTATTGGAGCGTGAATGATTCACTTGGTACTCAAAGGTAAGAATCTCTACTTGTGGTTTGTGATTACTTCGCTCTTTTCTCTCTTCCTTCTAAATTTCTTGTGAGAAGATCTGTTAAGGAGATCTAGTTCTCTGTCGACACTTGGAGAGTGTAAACATATGAAGGGTTCTCTGCCTGCACTTGGTGAGTGTGAACAGCCGAAGGGTTCTCTGCCGACACTTGGAGAATGTGAACAGACGAACTCTGCCTACACTTGGAGAGTGTGAACAGCCGAAGGGTTCTCTGCTCACACTTGGAGAGTGTGAAAGGAAGAAAGGTTCTCTATCCACACTTGGAGAGTGTCAAAGGACGGATGGTTCTCTGCTAATACTTTAAGAGTATAAAAGGATGACGGTTCTCTGCAGCACCGGGTAGTGGTGGAAGAGAGTTTTGTAAAGGCTTCTCCGCCTTGCTGTGGGTGCAAAATGAGAGTCACAAGTGGTATTAGTGCAATATTCGGAGGGTGGCTCCGGGGAGTGAATGTAGGTCATGTTTGACCGAACCACTATAAATCTTGTGTCTTTTTATTTTCTGCTGTGTTTTGTTTTACTATTTAACTTGTGGTTGAAAAACATTTTTCTATTAAATTCATTAAAGTATTTTTCAGTATAAAATTTTAAAAGTGGGTAAAATTTTTTTAATTACCAATTCACCCCCCTCTTGGTTAGCCACTCGGACATAAGCTTAGGTTTAACAACCTAATTCATATTGAACAAGTATCAACAGCTATCAAACTGCCAATTTAACTACCAGTCTAGTCAAATGACCACTTGAAGTTTCACCGATATCTAAAAAATTTCTTGTAGTGTATCCATGTTCATATCACATATCATACAATATTATATATATCATATCAGTCTTAGTTATGATTGATTGGAATCATATAGAAGTCAACACTCTAATCAATTATATCATTATCCCCTTATGGATCCCACCATATTATATATCATATTTATTTGAAGAAAGTATATTAGACCATTATTAAGTGAAAATTATGTAGCATTTTATTGTCTTAAATTTCAATGAAAATAATATTATAGGTTATATTGTGCAAGAATGTCTTGGGAAAAGGAAAAAAATATAAGTGTTAAACTAACATAGTAATGCTCAGACCATTAGCATCACATCATCTAGAATATTGTAGTGCTAGATCAAGACATTACAACACCAGAGCCTAAAGAAAAATGTTATTTAAATTAGGGCCCCGATGGAACAAAGGTTAGCACTACAATGCTTAACAACATTTAAACACCAAAAAATAGTATTGCAGCGCCAAAGTCTCAAGAATTTGAGTGCTAGAGCATCGAATTACACAATGTTGTAGTGCTAGATGATTCATTCAAGTGCCATAGTGTTCAACTTTTATAGTGCTATAACAGAGCAGTTAACAATATATGAAGCCATGCTAAATCAACCAAGCAACATAGTAGTTCAACCAATAACAATGATAGATTAGTACAGCACCAAAACAGAGCCTACTTAGATGCATGAAGGCGATAGTTTATATTATAACACTGTGGTTCCCCCATGTTGAGCGTCATGTGTTTGAGTATATTTATGTACTTAATATAAATAGTTTTTTCAAATTTTTTTATTTGGAGGTTCTATTTTTTAGGAGGGTTCTATCATTCTAGTGAGTCATAAGTACTTAAGTGTAGTGCCATCTTAGAGTCAAGTCTAAGGGGGACTAAGAGAGAGAAAGATATAAAAATTGGAATGGTTGGCCTATATTTTGTGAGAAATCAAGCAATAAAAGGAGAATGGAGTGAAGAGAGTGAAGTTTTACTATCATGGTGATATTGAAAGTTCGTTAGGGATGTTAGGCCCTATGAACTGGCCCAAAGCAAATTAAGAGAGAGAGGTGAATTGGTATTTAAAACAAACACAATCATAAAACCAAAAACCAAGATTCACCACTAAGAAATATACGATGCGGAAATTAAATGCGGAAGTAATAAAGGAAAGAACACACCAGATTTATAGTGGTTCGGTCAAACCTTGACCTACATCCACTCCTTAGAGGCACCCTCCAAGTATTGCACTAAACTAAGTGTCTCTCCTTTAGCCCCCACAACTAGGCGGAGAAGCCCTTACAAAATCACTTTCACCTTCCCCGGTGTGGAGGAGTCCCCGAGTCCTTTGACACCAAAGAGATCTTCTTCTTTGGTGAACTTCCCTCGAGACAAGCCTTGATTCCGACGGTATTCAGGTGCGAGCTTGCCGGAGCAACCGTGTGGAACCCCCTCCACACTCCCTTGAGTCCCCCTTCACAGGATCTTCTCCCTCTCTCAAACTCCACCCTTTCCTCACTCCCATTCAAGCTTTCTCTTCAAGTTTGCCCCAAAAGAACGAAGCTACAATGGCTGCCAAAAACACTTACAAAGTGTCATATCATAGCTTAAATAGAAGATCTCAAAATGAGCTTATTAATGCAAGTTGCCGACATTATTATCCAGGACGATACTAATATAATCCTGTACAATCAGTGTAATTTATGCCCAATCAGCCAGGACGATTTGAGACGATTAGAAGAAATTTATTCTTATTGTCTAGGACGATAATATATCGTCCTGGATGATCAGTATAAATTGTGGAATATCATCTTGAATATCGCCCTAAAAAAGAGCTGTCTGATGTCCAATCGTATAGCGTATCGGCCTGGACGATTTAATCGTGCAATAAAGTCATAATTGCTTTCCTTAAATTCTAGAGAAATTTTAGAAAAATTGTCTAGGATCGTCCTGGATAATATTTTATAGTTCTGGATGATCCACCTTGACGATGTCCAAAAATAAGTAATTCCTAAATAGATCTGGAGACAGATTCTTTCTGTTTTGAGCTTATCATCCAGGCCGATACAAAATCGTACAGTACGATGTATTTTGCATAATGACGGCTTCTTTAATGAGCCTAATTAGGGTTTCTGATTTTGAAAAGATCGTCCAGGCCGACATAAATATTGTCCCGGATGATGTTACCAAAACAGTAAACTCTAGGGAACAGTTAGAAAATCTTCCAAGTTATAAAGCATCAGGAGCCACACCAAATACAATAGACTCAAGAAAGGAAAAAGTGTATAAATTGACTCAGACATAGTCTACCCAATCTTAAGTTGATTCCAAATTTTAGTCCGATCGTGTGAACCTGAAATGTTAGTAGATAAGGTAGTTGTAGAGAAAAAAAATGTTTGCTATCATCAAAATCATAAGCTATAGATCCACAACTATCTCCCCCTTTTTGATGATGGCAAATATTTTAATTTGAATTTGCAAAAAGGAACATTTTCTCCTAATCTCCCCCTCACTAGAATAATACTTTAAAAAATAGGGAAAATAAATTTTTTTTTTATTTTAAATTTTTGAAAAGAAAAAAATAGGATACAAATTCAACAGTACGTTCTTCCCCTTTGACATTATCAAAAAGAGAGGAGGCACAAACTAAAAACAAAATGAACAAAAGAAAAAAACGTTCCTTAATCTAGTGAAAAAATAAATATTTTTAAAATGAGAAAGTTACCTCTTAGCAGAATTGGATTTACAACGCATAGCCTAGAAAAGGTTAGAAATTTAGAATTTTATAATCCAAACTAAAGTTTTTTAAAAAGGCTAAAAAACTTTTTAATTCAATTCTAAATCAAGGAATAAATTAGAAAAAGAAACACTAATTTTTCAAAACTCCTTTCATAAAAAATATCTAATAGAAGATTAATGCACGAATTGTTGAATCAAGAATCATATTTTTTAAAATCAAGTATTGAAAGTATTTAGGGTTTTCTTAAGCTTTTAAGAAGTACAAGAATGGTAAGCATTAAATTTTGTGGGCTCATTTTATGCCTCTTGTCAATTTGAATGACGCTCTTTCCACATCTTTTGAATTTTAATGCACTTTGTGTATTATTATTATTATATATTTTTTTAATTTGGCGTCATTGTGTATCTTTTGGTTTGGTATCATTGGTCACTTTTTTTTATTATTTTCAAAAAAATATGCTTTCTTTCTTATATTTTCAAAATTAAAGTAAACCCAAATTATTGACAACACGAACAACTTGATTAAGAAAATTTTAAGGTGGATTCAACAATCTTGTAAAAGATTCCTATGTGATAGAAAAAATGTTGGGAGATGAAAAAAAAATTAGTTTCAAAATCCAATTTAAAATATGATAAGGATTTTGAATCAAATGTAAAATAACCTCTTTAAGAAGAGAGAAAGAAAAACAAAATCACGAGTTCCCTTTCTCTGACTGTTTTAGAGAAGTCAATCACAACTTACCAAAGATTTCAAGAAAAAAACATGAAAATATTTTTCATTTTTAGAAAAATAAATGTGTGTGTTGATCAGAGAAAAAATTTCATGAAACAAAAAATTCAAAGAATAAACAAAAACAAAAACACAAAATAAAAATTGAAATAAAACAAATAAATAAAATAAGAAAATAACTAAAAACAAAACACAACACAAATACATAAACAAGGCTTTTAACCATTATCTTTCTCCTGATCCGATGATTCAAAAACGAGGTCTGCCTAGGAGATTTTTTGCTTTTCATTATTTCCCCAGTTTAAATTTTGCTTCGCCTTACCCTTTTCTTTCGTAGGAAGAATTCTTAAATTAGGGCACTGATTTTTCATATGTCCAGGCTTCCTATATTGAAAGCAAATAATGTCAGAAGAAATATGAACATCCTTACCATTTTTACCTTTTTTCCACTTTTGCTTATGCTTTGGCGAGCTTTGTGATTTGCTTGACAAGTCATTGCATTCGTAACCAACTAAGCAATCTTTTTCCGTATCTTCAGCTTTTAGAACAATCGTTTCACCTGCATCCAAAAGTCTTTGACCCAAACTTTGCTCGTAGGAAATGAGTGAGCCAATCAAAATATCAATAGAATATTCATTCAAATTTTTTGATTTACAAATAGCAACAAATTTAGCATCAAATTTATCTAATAGACAACGAAGAATTTTATTAAATTTTTCAAAATTTGAAAATTCTTACCTAAAGCATGCAATGATGTTTCAATTTGAAAAAACCTAGTGTACATGTCTAAGATCGTCTCATAAGATTTCATGGAAAACATTTCATAATCATGCATGTTAACATTCAACTTGGATTGCTTGATTTCACTAGTGCCTCCATATATGATGTGTAGTTTATCCCAAATTTCCTTACCAGTAGTTCACGTAGATACTAACATAAAATCTTTAGAATTTAAAGCACAGAAAAAATAATTTAAAGATTTTGCATTCAATTGAGCATCGATTCGTTCATTCTATTCCATTGACTAAAAGGAATGTCAGTTTTAATTCCATCTAAAATACGTAACGGTGATGAATAGCCAGTTAAAATCATATGCCACATGCAAAAATCAATCAATTGCAAAAAAATAGACATGCAAAGTTTCCAAAAATCAAATGAAATATTTTCAAACAAATGTGGTCTGGTGATTGAATAAACTTTCGTAATATTATGATTTGAAAAACTAGCCATGGATCAAAATTCAAAAGCTTTTAAAAACTTATTTTTTGAAAATGGCTCTAATACCACTTGAAAGTTCGTTAGGGATGTTAGGCCCTATGAACTGGCCCAAAGCTAATTAAGAGAGTGAGGTGAATTGGTATTTAAAATAAGCATAATCATAAAACCAAAAACCAAGATTCACCACAAAGAAATCAATGATGCGGAAATTAAATGTGGAAGTAATAAAGGAAAGAACTCACAAGACCACATTTGTTTTTCTTTTTGTTTATTCTTTGAATTTTTTTGTTTTGTGAAATTTTTTTTCTGATCAACACACACATTAACTTTTCTAAAAATGAAAAATCTACTTCTCATTTTTTCTTGAAATCTTTGGTAAGTTGTGATTAACTTCTCTAAAACAGTCACAGGAAGGGAACTCATGATTTTGTTTCTCTTTCTTTCTTCTTAAAGAGGTTATTTTACTTTTGATTCAAAATCTTCATCATATTTTAAATTGGATTTTGAATTTTTTTTTCTTCTCCCTACATTTTTTCTATCACATAGGAATCTTTTGCAAGAATGTTGAATGCACCTTAAAATTTTCTTAATCAAGTTGTTCATGTTGTCATTAAATTGAGTTTACTTTAGTTTTGAAAATTTAAGAAAGAAAGCATATTTTTTGAAAATAATAATAAAAAAAAGTGGCCAATGATGCCAAACGAAAAGATGCGCAATAACACCAAATTTAAAAAATAATAATATTACACAAAGTGTATTAAAAATCAAAAGATGCTGAAAGAGCCATTCAAGTGATAAAGGGCATAAAATGAACCCACAAAAAAATATGCTTATTTTTTCTTATACTACTAAAAGCTTAAGAAAATCCTTGATATGTTCGAAACTTATGCTTGAAAATCTATTCCTGATTCAGCAATTCGTGCATTGATCTTCTATTAGATATGTTTTATGAAAGAAGTTTTGAAAAATTAATGTTTCTTTTCCTGTTTATTCTTTTGATTTAGATATTGGATTAAAAAGTTTTTTGAGCCTTCAAAAGAACTTGAGTTTGGATTATAATATTATGAATTTCTAACCTTTTCTGGGCTATGCGTTGTCAATCCAATTCTACTAAGTTTTTGATTAAAACCAAGATGTAACTTTCTCATTTTAAGAATATTTGTTTTTCACTAGATCAAGAAATGTTTTTATCTTTTGGTCATTTTGTTTTTTGTCTGTGCCTCCTCTCTTTTTGATAATGTCAAAGGGGGAGAACGTATTGTTAAATTTTTGTACTATTGTTGTATTTGTATGTTTTGTTCAAAAATTTAAAAAATAACAAAAATATTTTTATCTCCTCTATTTTTAAAGTGTTATTCTAGAGAGGGGGAGATTAGAAGAAAATGTTCCTTTTTGAAAATTCAAACTGTAGTGTTTACCATCATAAAAAAGGGGGAGATTGTTACAGATCTGTTTTCATGGTTAATGATTTTGATGATAGCAAACACTCTTATTTCTCTACAACTGCCTTATCTACTAACATTTCAGGTCCACACTATCAGACTGCAATTTGGAACCAGCTCAAGATTGGGTAGACTAGGTCTGAGTTAGTTTGTACCCTTTTTTCTTTCTTGAGTCTACTGTATTTGGTGTGGCTCCTGATGCTTTGTAACTTGAAAGATTTCTTACTATTCCCTAGAGTTTACTGTTTTTGGTAACATCATCCAGGATGATTTTATATCGTTATGGATGATCAGTTCAAAAGCAAAAACCCTAATTAGAGCAACCTCATTAAAGCAGCCGTCATTATGAAAAAAATATTGTCCTGATTGATTTTGTATCGGCTAGGACGATAGGCTCAAAATAGAAATAATCTGCCGCCAGATCTATTTAAGAATTACTTATTTTTGGTCATCGTATAGAGGATTGTCCAGGACTATAAAATATCGTCCAGGACTATCCAGGGCAATTTTTCCAAAATTTCTCTGGAATTTAAGGAAAGCAATTATGACTTGATTGCACGATCAAATCGTCCTGTACGATCGCCAGATCATCCTGGCCGATATGCTGGACGATTGGACAGCGAATAGCTCTTTTTCAGGGCAATGTTCAGGATGATATTCCATAATTTACTGATCATCCTGGACGATTTATTATTATCCTGAATGATAAGAATAAATTTCTTCTGATCGTCTCAAATCGTCTCGGCTGATTGGGCTTAAATTGCACTAATCGTACAGGATGATATTAGTATCATCCTGGACGATAATGTCGACAACTTGCATTAATGAGCTTGTTTTGAGTTCTTCTATTTAAGCTATGACATGACACTTTGTAAGTATCTTTGGCAGCCATTGTAGATTCGTTCTTTTAGGGGAAACTTGAAGAGAGAGCTTGAAAGGGAATGAGGAATGGGTGAAGTCTGAGAGGGAGAAGATCCTTTGAGGGGGGACTCAAGGGAGTGTGGAGGGGGATTCCACACGGTTGCTCCGATAGGCTTGCACCTTAATACCATCGGATTCAAGGCTTATCTTGAGGGAAGTTCACCAAAGAAGAAGATCTCTTTGGTGTCAAAGGACCAGGCGACTCCGCCTCACCGGGGATGGTGGAAGTGATTTTGTAAGGGCTTCTCTGCCTAGCTGTGAAGGCTAAAGGAGAGACACTTTTGTAGTGCAATACTTAGAGGGTGCCTCCAAGGAGTGAACGTAGGTCAAGGTTTGACCGAACCACTATAAATCTGGTGTGTTCTTTCCTTTATTACTTTCACATTTAATTTCTCCATCATTGATTTCTTTATGGTGATTTTGGTTTGTTGTCTTTGGTTTAAAGATTCTTAAAATACCAATTCACCTCTCTCTTTTAATTATCCTTGGGCTAGTTTATAGGGCCTAACATCCCTAACGAACTTTCAGATAATACCATCCCGATAACATCATTGACACCACCGGAGTTCCCAAATATGATCATGGCGTCACTCGATCTCTATTTAACAGTGCTACAACAATGTAGGAGTAAGTGCTGTAAAGCCTCGTTTCTATTTGGCAATGCCACAACATCAAAGGAGTCAACATCGCAAAGCCTGGTCTATATTTGCATATCATTACAGCGTAACATTATATCACCTCCAAGATAAGGGGAGTGACACATGGATGCCATAATGCTCAACTTTTCGTAGTGCCACAGTGCTACAATTATAACCGTTCAGGGCACAATATGCCAGTAAAGTGATGCAAAAATTTATTAAACAATGGGTCCATGTGAGAAAGCATCACAACGAAGGAAAACCTTTAGCATTGTGGTGTTAGTTCATTTTATGGGTTCCACGGTGCAAGTGTCTTGAGTACCGTGACGCTAGAATTCATTCTCTATTTTTTGTATAAATAATCCGTTTGTAATGTTAGTAGAGGATTTTAGTCACTTGTTTAATTTCAATTTTTATAGTACTATATTTTTTTCTTAGGAGTGACAACTAAGTGAATTCAGAGAAGTATTAGATATATTCCATTAGAGTGTTTGACTTATGTTTATGGAAGCAATTCTATAAGTTCAAGGGGGTGTATTGAGGAGATCATTGAACACATTTGGTGATATATTTTCTTCTATACTTTCTTTTTTGTGTAATTAATGAAAATGAATTTGCTTAACTTATTCTTCATGTCTGGCTAAATTCCACACTTTTAAATTTATGATCTAAATGGAATGTTGAATACTAATGAATTATCCTCATTAATAATTTTATGATATTGTTAATATATTAGATCTTCATTTAATGCACATAGTGGTCATATGTGAAATTTATATCTGGTGTTATATGGAACCTAGGAATAGGAAAACAAGCACAACTAGCTATGCTTGATTTATATGATGCAAGCATAGGTATAATGCTTATCAAGTATCAAATTTATAAAGATGAATTGTCATGAGGGGGTATTAACAATATATGCTTTATTTACTCTTTAAGATTTTATTTGGGTGATATACTATGGGAGTTTAGAGTGGTATTGAAGTTGGAAGGTTTATTCTGTCCTTTATCTTTTTACGCTTGACTAAGCGGTCGAAAATGCATATGCTATGAATAACATCAATAATAAAGAGAATAATTAAGAAACATATTGTATTTATATTCCATCAATACAAAATCATTTATCAAAATAGTATTTCATTTAATTATTTTTTATTTTAAATTAAGTGATTGAATCTTCACCAAAACTTATTTCTATTAAGTAAGATAATTATTGTACCTTAAGTAGAAAATACTAGTATTTATAAGTAATCATCTTATGGGATTAATACTCTAATCAATCGCTATATTATTGATTCAACACATATACTTTTGTATATTAAGGGGTTTCTAAAAATTTTATATAAAAGAAAATCTAAGTATTATTTAGGGATTGATAGAACCCTAAATAATTTTCATGATACTTTAGGTTATTGCACCGCCCCCATCAAAAATCAATAATAAATTAATAATTAATACAAAATTTAGTACTAAGATAACTTAAAATTTAGATAACTTGATGTAGTAAACTAAATTAAACTTAAATATAAAGATAATTTCTCGGTAAATTGAGCCTATAAAGCTATTAAGTTAGTCCCATGGAGGGTGAATTAAATTTCATTACCCTGGTGTATATAAAGACTATTCTAATTTAATTTAAATATGTAATAATAAATTACTTATAAATAAGAGACTTTATACCTTATGTAGATTCCAATTAGAGAATATAAGTGTATTGAATTTTAAGGTTTAAGGACTAAAAAACAAATTGAAATTTAGGAATTTAGAGAATTAATGAATAATCTACTTTAACACTTAAAACTCATTTTAAAATGGACATTAATACACCAAAACTTAAACTTAAACTAAAACTTTCCTTGGCTTAAAAATAAATTAAGTAAAGGTTTATAAAACTTTAAACAATAACAAACTTAGGAATTATCTAAACCATATAAGCTAGTACACATATTATAGATGGTTTGTTCGGAGAACCTCTAGTTTTAGGCTAGGCTGTTATTCCTTTATTTATGATATAAATTTTATTTTGATTTCTATTCATATTGTTTTGTATGATTTTGATGTAATTTGAGATGTTTATGATGTGTTATTTCTACTACAATGTTTATGACATGATATGTGGTGGGCACTAGATTTTCTTAGGTTAAGAATGATCTGGATGTTAATAAATTTTTTATAGGTGATCATACTTATGAAGGGCTATAAAAGAGGGGAGAGTTAAAATATAATTAATAGAGTTTTATGCATTTAATTCAATTACCTTGCCCCCAAAAAATTAAAAGCATGGCCAAGTTGAAGCAACTTCTAAAAAAAGAGCAAGTGATTATTATGTTTAGACTTTCTTTGGATGGTTTTTTTATATGAATTGCTTTTGTATGCTAACATGCAGGGAGTATAGAGTCTTTTTAAATGTTTATGTGTAATTAAATCTAAAGGAGTTGTGAAATTTAATTAAAGTAGAATATTTAATATCCAATTTAAAAACCAAAGAGGAAAGAATCATCCTTTTTCGGAGAGTTCCTCCCATTTTAAAATCCAAATTTGGAAAACTTGGGATCCTAAGAGAAAAGAAAAACACCTTTGGGGAGGAGTTCTTTTCATTTGAATATCAAGACATGATGGATCTAAGGAGCCTGAAGAAAGGAGTAAAAGAAATGAAGACAAAAAATATTCCACTTTAAACTTGCGTCATTACACAGGATTAGAATTTGGGATGTTGTTAGTGGAGCCCGTCCACTTTTATTTTTTGTAGGTCTTGATTTGTTAATAAGTGGCTCTTGTCACATGGCATTTTATATTAACTTGATATTACTTGATATTTAATAATTTTATTTAATTATATATATATTGAAATTGCCTATTTTCCTATTTTATTATCTACATGTGATATTTATTTTAGTTTGGAATGCGATTAGGCTCTTAAAGAGAGTAAATTTTTTTACATGTAATTAAATAAAAAAAATTAGGCTCACATACAAAGATAAATATTTTTGAGAAGTAAGCCCAAGCATGCTGCAGGTTTTTCATGTATGCATACCTATCTTCTCTCCTAGCTAGGTACCTCTCCGCCTGTGGGTTGTGACGGACCACCTGACCTATTAAGATGCAATTCTTTCTAGAGGTTGTTGTGGTTCTCTAGAAAATAACAAATTTTCTATGCCTTTTTAAATGTTCACTCTATGCCATTTTTACATGCAAAGGCCAACTTGCATATATTGTATTAGAAATAAATAAAAGCTAATTAAAATTTTATTACATGGAGCATAATACCACCATACATAAGTAAAGAGGCCACTTAGGAAATTCTCTAGAAGTTAGCATCAAATTCAAAATACTTATATAACATGCCTTATCCAAGTTTTTAATCTAGGATGACGTAAACCAAGAATTTTATTTCATTAATTAAGTTTAGGTCATTACTGTGTAATGATCTAACTTAACTTAGATCTAGGTTTCAGGGAGGATCAAAAGTCTTAAGTACCCAATATCAAAAATTTATACCCAATTTTCTAATAAAATGTCAACTAAAACTAAATTTCCTCTCTTTCAAAATTAAAAGCCCAATAGAAGATATGCTGGGGTACCTTTAAATAATTTTTAGAATCCCAAAGTGCTCTCTACCTACCTTTCATTCTTTGGCCTCCAAAATAAATGTTCAAAATTTTGTCAATTCCCAATTAAAATTATAACATCCCTCCTTTTATATCAATCTTTGAAAATCTAAATAAAATTTTTATTATTATTTTAATCAAGAATATTCATAAGAAGGCTAAGCGTCCATATGATGTAATTTAACTATAAGGGTTTGCCTTTGTAGGAGATTTAAGACCCCAGATAAAATAAAATCCACTATATTTAGTTCATAAATAGAATGGGGGAAAATTATTCTTTTGAGAAAAAAAAAATAAAAATCTAAGATGATCAGTATAATTATATTCAAAATATTCACTAACAAGCGTTGTTTTCATTTTTAATAATGATATATAATTTTTTATTGAGGAATTTAGAAATGAAATTAATGACAATATATCAAAGTTATTATAATTAGACATGTAATTAATCATCATTTTGACCTCTTGGGGCCATATGCAGTCCATCATGATGATCCAATTATAATAATTAGTGATAAAGTATCCTAACTATCATACTACATGATTAAAGTTGTTTTTTGATTTTTTGGAGTCATATCGAATCTCCTCTTGAGTTTGACTATGATAGCTAGGATGAAGTTTTACAATTTTTTAATATGAACCAATTAAGATAATGATATTTTCTCCACCCGAGGTGTTATAATTCATAATGTCATGTTCGAATTCATAATAGAAAATTCAAAAGTCTATGATTGTAATTAATTTGAACTTTTCTCCCAAATTTTACAAAAAGTTTATCACCTAAATATTTGTGTCATACAAAAAAACTAAACTCATTCTAAGTTTTATTTAGTATATAGACTTTAACTCCATAGAGTGAGTTCTTTGAGATCTGATGGAGTTGAAGCAACACCATGATAAAGGTTAAGGATAAGGTTACAAACAAATGCTTTACTTAAAAATTTGGGTCCTTCATCTAGCTCAACTATCCATAAAAGCTCATGAACATCTCATAGTACCCCTAAAGTTGTATGAAAGTAAATAAGAAGCTTAATTTAAGATACATTGATTAATAGGTGGGCCTCACTAGCTAAGAAAGTAAAAAATCTTTATAAATTGTTGGTTTCAAAACCACTATACTTGCCTTATTTGTATTAAAATCTAGAAGCTTTACCTTACATTTTAACATTTACAAATATTCTTGGATGACCTTTGAAAGGTATAAATTGAGAAAAAATGGACTTAAACATCAAATTAAGAAAAACCATTCAATTTGAAGCCTCCAAAGAATGAATGTGAAATCAAACAATCCTTGTAAAATTAGTTTGACCTCGTGTTTAATCATAATTTGTTAAATAAGACAAATTTCATTAAGTATATCATGTACTCTCCTAGGTAATCTAACCTTACTACATGGCCAAATTAAATTAAACTCTTTGGAGTGATTTTAACCAAGGTTGTTAGGGAAATAAAAAAAAAATATTTCCAACTTATTTTTATATTTTATAGTGGGCCAATTTAATCAAATAACTCAACATCTTCTATTCTAGATGAAATGGGTTACAACAATTTCCAAAATAGATTACCCTAAATAAATGGCTAAATTATATCAAAGATCTAAGAATGATTTTTTCTAAGAATGTTTGGAAAATAATCTGTATTGAGTGATGTGAGGCCTATAGGATTTTTATGATGAAGGATACAACTTGATTTACATCTACTTACATTTGTGAAGGGAGGATTATTTAGGTGCTCATAGAACTTCTAGTCTGCTAAAAGATAAGTTTTCCTTTGAGAAATTAATTTCTTGATAATACTATAATGATTAATAACTTATCCTAATAGAAACTAAAAGAAAATAAGAAAAATAAAATAAAATTCAATGCTCTTAAATACAAGAAAATTTAGATTGGCCAAATTGAATGTGCTTTTAAAACATTAAGAGAGGGGGAAGGGGCTAAATTGATTTGATTAAAAAATCATTTACCTAAAATCAAAATGAGATATGCAGAAGCATTTAATAGAATAGTAAGTTCAAACCAAAAAATCAAAAGCAAATAAGATTTTTTTAAAAAATTTAAAGAATATATTTTTTTAATTTAAAAACAAAACTTTATTCAAAGATTTATCACAAAAAAATCTTTCACAGAGATAACTAAAAGTAAACCAGAGTGCAAAACAATAAATTACAAGAAAAGTAAAATAAAAATAAAAAATATAAAAAATAAATAAAAAATAAATTACGAGAAAAGTAAAAAATACACAAACTAGATGTATAGTAGTTTGTTCAAATTTAACCTACGTCCACTCCCCAAAGGTTCTCCCCTTTGGTTATTACACTAACTTAAACTCTTTTGGTACTCAGCCAGGAGGAGAAAACCTTGTCCAATATTAGGTTTAGAATGACCTTTATATACTCACTAGAATTTCCCTTCTTCCACCTACCATCCTAGCAGAAATGTGATCCCTCATTTTGCTCCTCTCTTCGGCAAAGATGTCGATCCCTCCTTTAGCTTCATGCTACATTGGAAATGCCATCCCTCTGTTCGGCTCCCTAGCCTAATGGAGATTATGATCCCTCCTTTGCCTCCGTGGCCTAACAGATATGCATATCCCTCCTTTCACCTCCTTTGCTGGATGGAGATATCGATCCCTAGCCTTCTTGGCTAGCAAGATTATATTTGTTCAAGTGAGTATGTTTAGTCTAATTAATTGGTTTAATTATTTTATATTGATGTGTTCTATCTAGAGACAACCTATCATAAGTTCAAAATATATTTAGGTTTCATAATATTAGGGTTAGAGGTTGTTTAATCCATTTTTTTTATCAACTGTTGGCTTTGGATATGCCCAAATTTTTATTGAGCAATTGGACAAAAAATAGGGTTAATTGAGACCTTGAAACTTTTACTCCCACAAGAGGATCATTTTGAGTATTAAGGGTTCTTCATTTAAGATTTTGAGTGGTACATGCTCAATATTAGTTCATATGTACTAAAGGGCTAATTTTGATTTTTTTTTATGGGAAAAGTAATTGACTCTTATGCAAGAAAAGGTTTTTAAGGATACAATGGTATATTGATCATTCATAGTCATTCTAAAAACATTTAGTTTGAATTCATGGGTTTAACCTAATTTTATAATCCATTTGGTTCCAAAAAAAGTGAAGTTTTTTTAAGTGATTTAATGATTTTTGGAGGTCAATTCCTCTATGGTTTAATTATCTAAACATTTCAAAAGAATTTTGGTTTAGTGATAAAGCCATATATTTAAAATTAAATAAATTCTCTAATGGGGTTTAGGTTATATTTGGTCACTTATGTTGGTCAAAAGGATACATGTAAACCTAGTAAAATTAATTTTAAAATCAACTGTATTATGATAGCATATATTAGAAGGTGGTTGAATACTCTTTCCATTGATTATGTAAACTAATTTTGATCAAATAATGGAAGGGGTCTGCCTTAGGATAAATTTAAGGTAAACCTATCTAACATGAATGATTAAGGATTTTGAATATGGTCAAAATGTGTCAAAAAAATATTTTATAACATTTTGATGGGGATGGTGGAGTGATATAAAGATTTATGAAGATGATTTAAGTCTTTACCAATCCCTAAAAAATGTTTCATTTTTATTTTATATAAAAATTATAAAAATCCTACTTAATAAACGCAAGTATACGAGACTAATTAAATAATATAATGATAGAATAGAGTATCGATCCTACGAGGAAGAATTTTTACTTGTAAATAGTAGTACTATTTACTTTAACTACTATAATTATCCTACTTTTTTAAAATAAGTTTTGATGGAGATTAAATCACTTAATTTATAATAAAAATCATTAAAAAGAAAAACCTATAAGGATAAATTATTTTGGATTGATGGAGTTTAAATACAATATGTTTCCTAATGATTCTTTTATATTGATGTTATTCATAGAATATGCATCACCTACAGCTCAGTCAAGCATGAAGAGACAAAGGATAAGTTAAACTCTTCCAACCTCAGTATTAATTTAAACTCTCATAGTCTGTCACCCTATAAAAATCTTAAAAGAGAAAGTAAAGTGTGTACCATTAAAACCCCCTCATAATAATTCATATCTATAAACTTGGTACATGATAAGAACTATGTCTATGCGTGCATCATACCAATCTAATATACCAAGTTGTACCTTCTTTCTTATTCCTATGCTTCACATTATACCATATATTAACTACATATATGACCACTATGTGTATTAAATAAAGACCTGGTATATTGAAAACATTATAAAATTATTGATGAAAAGAACTCACTTGTAATCAATATTTCATTTACACAATCAATCTGAAATAATATAATTTAGCCAGACATGAAGAATAAGTAAAGTATATTCATTTTCATTAATTGCAAAAAAGAAAGAAATTACACAAAAAAAAAAAAGATACCACGAAATGGTTAAATGATCTCCTCAACACTCCTCATGGAACTTACATAATTGCTTCCATAAACACAAGCCAAACACTCTAATGGAATGTATTTAATACTTCTCTAAATTTGCTTAATTATTACTCCTAAGAAAAAATCAAAGAAGCACTTTAAAGACTAAAAATAAAAAAATGACTGAAATCTTCTACTAATATTACAAAAGATTATTTATAGAAAAATAATAAAAAAATATTCTGGCACCATGGCACTCAAGGCACTTACACCACGGTGCTCAAAAAATGAACTAACACCACAATGTTGAAGGGTTTCCTCTACTACAATACTTTCTGACATGGACTTGTTGATAATGAATGAACATATCTCTTCACTGGTAGATTATGACCTAAATAGTTACAACTATAGTGCCATAGCGCTTTTGATGGTTAAGCACTACGTCATCAACATGGCACTCCCTTGACTTAGAAATGCTACAATTTGGCATCGTGAAACTATGCAGACAAAGACTGGGTTTTGCAGCGCTAACTATTCTGACACTACAATGATGGTTTAGTTAGATGAGCTTTGCAGCACTGACTCCTTCGATGTTGCGGCATTATAAATTAGAGAATGAGAACTGCCATGTCTATATTTTAGCGCTCTAGCGGTGTCAATGATTATGTTGTGGTAGTATTGTGTCTGACGCCGTGACGTTATACCATGTTTTAAAATTTTGCTCATTTTCTATATTTTTTAAAATAATACATTTTTACTCATAAATTAACACATAAAACATAACATATGCGCACTTATCAAATCTTCCCTAGTTAAAATCTTGCTTGTCCACAAGAAAATAAAAGTTTATAATTCTGATTAAATGATTAACCAAAATAAAAAGTTACAATCTAATATTACTAAAATATAGGATAATACATCACTATCTAGAATTAGTAAAAATGACTCAAAGCTATACATCTAATTTGGAAAAATAACATTAGTTAAACTTAGTCAATCATTCTCGAGTTTTCCTAATTTGGAATTATAGGTTATAGATTTAATCCATAACTTTTGAATATTAAAGTGAATAATATTTTTTAATAATTGGATATGGTAGTAGTTAAAGTTTTACTTTCATTAGTTCATTGTCCCTTACATTAGTTCTTTCTCATCTTATCAACTATATTTTTTGTATAAGATTCTAATTCAAATCTTGAGCTTTCACTTATAGCAATTTTTGAATGTGCTCATATTTTTCTTTGATATTTTCATTTCTTTTTCTTTTTAAGAACTATTTTTATTTTTTCATTTTTGGAGTATATAATTAATGATTTTGAATATCAGCTTTTGCTTTAAGATTCTCGTACAGTCTTAATAATTTTTATGTATGACTTAATGAGATTATAAATTCCATCTTTGGGTTAGCTATGATTTTAAATCTTAATCTACGCATATCAAATTTTTAATACTAATTATTTATATTACAATTTTAAAAATTTAAATTCAAAAAGATATAACTTATAAATTCAAATTAGGGTAATAGCTCAAAAGATTAAATGAGTTAAGTATTAGATTTTTCAAGCAATTAGGTATAAATAGAGTTCATTTAAACTAGCATCTAGGGTTTTACTATTTTTCTAATTTTTCATAATTTTAATTATCTTTTTTATAATGGTTAATTAAATAGTTAGAATATAAAAGTAATTGGAGGAAAAAAATAATTTAAGCATGTAGGAAATTTGCTCATATGTAAATAAAAACATAAACAAATGTTACAAATACATGCTTTCATATGAGTGATAAAAAGCGCATAAAATATGTGTGAAAATAAAAATATAATATAACATTCATAACATAAAAATGATTGATAATAACATAAAATAAGAATGGGTTGCCTCTCAAAAGTGCTAAGCTTTAAGTTTTCAACCCATTTATACCAATCCTTACTTTTTAGAATGAACTAATTAATTTATTTCTTGCAGTTGATCAATATCTCTTCCTAAATAAAGTTTCAATCAATGACTATTTAATTTAAAGATATGCAAGCTTTTCTTGTTTTGCAATTCCACAATCCCATAGGGAAATATTTTATGATAGTGAATGGCCTTGACCACCTTGATTTTATTCTTCTAGGAATAGCTTAAGCTTAGAATTAAAATATAAAATATCTCAACCATAAGTGAATTCCTTCTTAAGAAGTTTTTTTCATGTCATTTTTAAATTCTTTCCTTGTATATTCTTGCATCTTCATAAATTTTATTTCTAATTTTTTTCCAATTTACTCAATTATAATAGTCTTTATTTGACACTTCTAAGATTTGAATTCATTTCTTTGACTGCCTCGAATGCCTTATGCTTTAATTCCATAGGAAGATGACAAGCTTTTCCAAAAAACTAATATATGCAGAGACATATTAATTTGAGTTTTGAATGCAGTTCTATAGGTTTATAATGCATCACCCAATATTTCATATTAAAACTAATAGGTTTTTCTAATATCATCTTGATTTTCCTATTATTAATTTTTTCTTGCTAACTAGTTTAGGGATGGTAAGCAGTAGCTATCCTATTGAAAATCCCAAAATTCTTAAGGATTGTTTCTATTATTTATTACAAAAAGACTTCCTCCATCACTACTAAAAACTCTTGGAATCCCAAATCTAGAAAAAAATATTTTTCTTAGAGAAATTAATTACAATTTGAGTGACAACTTTAGAGGTTGCCACACCTTCAATCTATTTAGAAACATAATCCACAACAATGAGAATATATTGGTTTCCATGTGAAGGAACAAAATGTCCTATAAAATTTAATCCCTAAATATTAAATATTTTTATTTCCAAAACATAATTCAATGGTATTTCATTTATTTTTGCTATACTGCCTTCCCTTTGGCACTTATCACATCTTTTTACACATTCCTTCATATCCTTGAATAGAATAGGCCAATGAAATCCACATTGAAAGATTTTAGAAGTAGTTTTAAATCCTCCAAGACCCCCATAGTCAGAATCATGACACTCATTAATAATGAACTTTATTTCCTCATCAAGAGCACATCTTCTTATGATTTGATCATTGAAAGATTTAAATAAATAGGGTTCATCCCAAATATAAAATTTGGTATCACGCGTAAACTTCATTTTTTAGATGCAGACAATTCATAAGAAAGAATTCCACTTAAAATGAAATTTACAATATCAACATATTATGGAGATTTGTTTAACTTAGAATAAATAATTATTCATCAAAGAATTTCTCATTAATTTTAGCCTCAACTAATGCATGTTGTTCAAGTTTAGATAGATGATCAACAATTTGATTTTTAGTACCCTTTTTATAAAAAATCTCTACATCAAATTCTTGTAATAATAAAATCCACCTAAATAGTCTTAGTTTGGTTGTTGCAATCCAACTTGAATTTTTAGGGTTTCTAGAAGCCTAATATTTATGCAATATTTGAAGGATCTCTTTGTAATAGAGAGAGGAGTGTGTGAATGCTAAATCAACTCTAAGAGAGAATATTTTCTTGAGAGCTCTTGGGTGAGTGAGGAAGAAGAGGGTGTGGTTGAGTGTGAGGGAGAAGTTGTGTGAGGGGATCACACGATTACTCCAGGCTTGCTTGCATCTGATTCCTCATGTGGCGTTGTGAATCCTTGAAGTTTCTCTTGGGAAAGAGGCTTGAAATTTATATCCTCTAGGTTCTCTACCCTCTCTAGAAGAGGGAAAAGGGAACTGAGGCACTCTTCCTTCTCCAGGATGGATGAAAAGATTAAAGGTTCGTTGACATCACCAGGAGGGTAACATAGCATTCAACACTCTGCCACACTAGGGTTTAGTGGAAGGGATTTTGTATGAGATTTTATGCATTTGTGTGGGGAAAAAAGGAGAGTCACTTGTTTTTACTGCAATACCTAGAGTGAAGGCCTCCGGTTAGTGGACATAGGTATTCTAGAGTCTGAATTTAATTTTAAATCAAATAATATTGATTCTTCATCTTCTGACTCGAAGATTGCTTTGAAAGGAGTTGATTTCTGTAATCTTGTAGACATTACTACTTATATTCCATAAGTTGTGGATTCTGCTGATTTAGGATCGAAGGTGATCAATAGTTCAGAGACAGAGGTTGAAAAGAAGGACTTTGATGGAAGTAAATATGATGGTTATCTATGACTTGAAGAGGCTAGCTTAGATCAGTCGATGAATGATATGGAGAAGGTACAAAAATATGAATCAAGTGATCAGGGCAATTGAAATATAAGTAATAACTAGTCAGCTGTTCCCAAAAAATAGTCAAGTATTGTATTGAGGAATGCTAGAAGTTAGAAGTCAAATATTAGAGTTAAGGATCTAGACTAAGGAGATTATTTAATTGAGAACGGATCTATGATCTTTAATGAAGCTACATTCACAACATGAATTAGAAAAAAAAAAAAAAAAAACTTCAGAATTTGCTGGTGATCAAAGTATTTGGTGAGAATGTTCCCTTTCATGTGATAAGGTTGGGGGTTATTAGGCAATGGACTCAATTTGGTAGATTTCATCTAATTTTGCTTGGAATGGGGTGGGTACTATGTCCATTTTATGAGTCAGAATTATTGGAGTTAGTTTTATCTAATGGTCTATGGTATGTCAATGGACATATCATTGGATTGGATAGATGGTCGCCATCCTTTTCGCCTACATTCATTAAAGGGGTTGTCAACTCCTATATGGATTAGGATGCCAAACCTCCCATTATAATGTTGGGATGAAATTAATATATGTACAATTGCATCTATGGTTGGTACTCCATATTTGGTTGATGGGAACATGTTCTAGTGGGGGAGAAGGGAATTTGCCAGAATTTGTGTTCGGATCAAGTTAGATGGTAAGCTGCCTTTGGGTGTTTGGGTGGAGGGATGCTCAGGCAGATTCTTTCAAAGAATTGAGTATGAAATAATATCTAACTTTTGCTTCAACTATGGTATGATATCGTACTTAAAGAAGAATTGTATGAATAATTATTTAGAGGCTAATCATGCTTCTAAGGAAACATAGTATTTGAATAGTAATAATATACCAGTTGAGAAGAAGGATTCAAGAGTTGCTTAAAGTGTTTTGTTTGATGTTGTTGATTCTAGTAAAGATGGGTATGAAACTTGGGTTCATGTAAACTATTGGAAAATAAGGTTTAAAAATTTTAATTTCAAGAAAATTATTCACGTCCTATGAAGGAGGGTGCTGCAAAGGTGGCTGAAATTATGAAACATGTTATTACTGAAAGTGAACATGTTCCTATTGAGATGGCTAATGGAAGAGGTGATTTAGAATCACTGCCTAGTTTTATGATGGAAGATGAGGACAACCCATATTTTTCTTTAAATCAAAAAAGTAAATTGCATCTTCCAGCATCGGGAGGTGGAGAGGTATGACCATGAAATTTTTTAATTTTCCTAATAATGGATAAAAAATTTTATGACTTGGATAAAATTATTGAGGAAGGGGAGATAAGTGTCCTTAATAATGATCAGGTGATGTTTCATGATAATTTTGTTGATAAAGGAGGCACTGATGATGGGTCTTCGGGTAAGAAAGTTGATGTTATGATTAGTGAGTTAGGCTTTAAAGAAGGTGGCTTTTCTAATGTCAAGAAAAAAGATTCTAAACAATTGAAAGTATTGGGCCCTATCAAATTGGCTACAAGGAGTAGGAGATTGGATGGTGATTAAAAGGAGAAACATGGGATCTGTTCCCCTCTTGCTCAATGATGTCTTCAATAGCTTTCTAGAATTGTAGAGGCGCTAGGAAGAGAAAAGCTTTTCTATATCTCAAGGAGGTTGTAAAGGATCATGGAATATTTTTTCTAGGGTTGATGGAAACCAAGTTGACATCTATTAATAAGAGGGATGTCAAATCATTGATTGGTGCTAAATGGGATTTTTTTTCAGGTTCCTTCAGAAGGTTTGTTAGGAGGTATTTTGGCGTTATGGAAGTATAGTATGGCTTCTTTTAATGTTTTGGAATTTTGTCTTCAATTTGTAATTGTAGAATTAGATGTTCTTAATAAAGGTAAGTGGAGAGTGTTGACCTCATTATTATATGAGGTCACTTGGACCAATCCTGACCCTATACCCAAGGACTTTCCAGACTCTAGAATCTTCCTAGATTTTAGAACCTAGGATTCTTCTAGACTCCAGGCCTTAGGATCAATCCAGATCTTAGATCAATCTAGATGCAAGCCAATCCATATCTTAATTTAATTCAACTTCAATCAAACCCAGAAATTCAAACCAAAATTCAAGGGTAAAAGGCCAAGTGCTGAAAGCCTTTCCATTGAATTTTCAAATACTTCAAACCCTAATCAAATGACCTATGATTCAAAGTCTATTAATTGAATATTGATAGGACATGTCTCTAGAGGAAACACTCTAAATTTGAGCTCAATCTGAGTTCTTTAATCCCAAAAATTGAATTGAAATCCAAAGGCTATAAAATATTAAAATATTTACAGCCTATGCCATTAGACATACCACCCAGTGGATCTTGACCTTAGAGTTTTCACTAAAGCCTCTAATCATATCCAAAACCTTAATCATGACATGTTAAGCATCAAATTACATTTTAGTGGACCTATTTTGACTCCTAGTTGACCAAGGGTTAAAATGACCAAAATATCCTTTATGAGCAATTTTGAAGTTTTCTTTAAGCTTTAACTTGGCCTTTTCAAATTAAACCTCAAAACATCTTCCAATGCATCCTAATCATCATTAGAAGTGCAATGGACTCAAGCCATGACTCTGGTCAAGCTTTGTTGATCAGGTTAAAACCTTTTGACCAAAATACCCCTTGGGGGTCTAAATTATCATTTTCACCAAATGATCTCTCCAGACTCTGGGATCTAATAGACTCAAAATATCAAACCAAACTTATTGAGCCAAGACCCACACCCTGGGTCAACTTGGTTGACTAGGTCAACCTAGGTTGACCCAATAACCCTTTAAGGGGTCAAATTTGTCAATCCAACCCATTTGATCAAATCAAACCCCTCAAGCTCTCAAATCTATTTCAAAGGACCTTCCAAATATGCTCAAACCCATTTTGAGATCGAACCACCTTTGATTTGATTTGGTCAAAACTTAAGAATATTCAAACCCTTCATTATACACACTCTTTCATTCAAGCTCAAATATTTTTGCTCTAAGGAACATAAAATCTATTCCATTTGATCGTTTGAACTTTCCTTAGCCTATTATATGCCAAGTCTTGGTCAAGTTGACCAAGTCAACCTTGTATATTTGATCAAACTTGCACCCATATCTCTCTATATGTGTTATTCACTTCCTTAAATCTTTAAGAACTTTATCAAACAATGACCATGCTTTCCTCATGTCCACCTAAGCATAGGTTGACTGTTTGATTAGTCAAACATTCAATAAATGCTTTAAATAGGTCAAAAATGGTCAAATCATTCTATTTAAACTAATCCATTAATTATCAAACCAATCCAAATGTTTAAGTGTTCTCATGAACATTCCTAGATCCCCTCCCAGCCCTTAGATCCTGATTTAATGGCTCTTAATCATCCCATGCCCAAATGGGGACCAAAACCTCTTTCCACATGGAATGTCCTTGCCGGGAACCACTCCTTGGACAGATGGCATCCATCTAGGAGTTCACTCATGTGATCTTAGCCCAGATCGCATCATCTCACAGTTATCCATAACTGTGTAAGTCGATCTGCCATGAAACTCTTTGTCTGCCTCAATCTGAGCCGTCAATTTTGAAAAGGCAGAGATCCAATGGCACCCATCCTTAGCTGATGCGGATTAAGAAAGTGCATTGGTCCCGTGCATTAAATTCTATTGATTACTAGTGGCAAAACATTGGACGCCGACGATAATGATTAGCGCAGTTTAATCCCGTGAATCAGGACTTGCCATGTGGCTTAACTGCCATTGGATTAGGATTTAATTATTTTAAATTAAAATTAAACCATTTTTAATTACCAATTCTTTTAAAAAATATTAAAAATTGATTAAAAATTCAAAAAATCCATAAAATACATCAATATTTCCATAATTTCAAAACCTTTATTTTAAAATTTAAATTATTTTAAAATATATTATATATTTTAAGTAATTTTAAAAAAATTAATTTTTAATATTTAATTAAAAATTTATTTTAAAAATATACATTTTTAAATCTTTAAATAATTGAGAGATCTAGGAATTTATTATGATTGTGTTTATGCATATATATGATGGTCAAGGGTTAGAATCTTTGATTCAAACCAACTTAACCTAGTGACATCATTAAGGACAAAAATTAAGAATTCATTTAGAGAACTTAGAAAAATTTTAGGAATTAGGATACCTATTCTATTGACTTGAAACTTTGAACAATCAAACTTAATGACCCATACAACCTTTAGAAAATTTCTTACTGATTTTTGAAATCATTAAGCCCCTTAATTAATTTATTTAAACTTAAACCCTTAATTAAGCCTTTAATATTTTAGAAATTCTAATAAATCAAATTTAAATCTAAAAATTATAAAAAATATCTCAAACTGACGAAAATTCAAATCTTAATAAAAATAGATAAAATCCTTTTGATTTGAGAGCAAACCTGAATTAAATTTAATTTTAAGTAAATTTGAGTATTTAATTAATTTAATTAATTAAAAATAATTTTAAAATCTAAAAAATTCTCAAACACTTGATTATCCCTCCTTAGATCATTTTTTATCTTTGGAAGTGATTTCAAAAAGTTTGGAGTTCATTTGGAGCAAGACTATAAAAAGAGCCTTTCTTTAAATCAATTTAAAAATTCAATAATTATCAAACTTTGAAAAATCATAACTAATTATAGAAAAATCCAAATCCAGCAAACTTAGTATCTAAAAACTCATCTTAAGGTCTTATATGTTATAAAAGTAGTAACTTTCAAGAAATCACTCTTAATTTAATAGTCATTTTTAACCCCTTAATTAAATGATTAAAATAATCCAAAAAATTCTTAAAACTCAAAAAATATGTTTAAAACTCCAGAAATCTTTAATCAACCTTAGAAATAGCAATCTACCAGCTTTAATTAAAATTCATTAACATTCAAACCTTAATCAAATCAATTTACTGAATCCTACCGGGTACCACTAGGTAACCCAGGCCTACGAGGTTATTAGCTTTGCTTAAAGGAAGATGAAATAAACTTCACAGCCTCAATGATAAACAAAGGTGATATCTGAAAAATAATTAAAATCAATCTTAAAAATTAATTTCAAATAATTATGACTTAAACTTTAACTAAAAATTTTCCCTTAAGCCTTTCAATAAATTAAACTTTAAGCAACTTCAATAAAATATCCTATACAGGATATATCCAAACCACACAGCCTTTTACACATACTTTAAATGGTTTGCTAGGACAATCAACTCTAGTTTTAGGCTAGGTCGATTTTTACTTTTTTGCAATTGTGTGCTGAGTTTTTTGTTGTTTTCACTACATATTATTTGCTAGCTTAGAATTGATGTATTTATTTACTTAATTTCTACACTCTGTAATGTGTTTGATTATGTGTTTGATCTACCTTTAGATTAGGAACACTTTATTCTAATTCAATCTTGTGTAGGTGGCCATGCTCATAGAGGGCAATTAAAGTAAAGGGGAAATTCAGTAAAAAAACAATATTATGCTTTGCATAGGTGCTCCAGAATGCTTAAGATCCCCTTTAAATTAAAAGAACATGACCAAGTGTGGCTATAATTATGCATTTTTATTTTTAAATATTAATTGCTTGGGATTAATTAACTATTAATTATTAGGATAATCCTGCAGGTGTTTGAGTATACATTTTTTTTCTTTTATATTTAAATGTAATTTGATGTTGTTTGAGTTGTAAATGTTTAAAGAGAAAAAATCATCCCTAAGGGAAGAGTCTTCCTCCATTTGGAAGACCAAGTTAGGATACCTTTCAAGTATCCAAAGAGAAAAGATAACACCCCATCCAAGGGGGAGTTTCATTTCATTTGGATATCTGGAACCGATGCATCAAGAAGCTTATGAGAAGACAAATAAGTGGAAGTCAAGAAGAATCCCAAATCTTAAAGTCACTTCTCTTTTAGGAGTTAGAATCTGGGTTGTTGTTAGTGGTGCCTGACCACTTTACTTTTCAGAAGACCCTGGTTTATAATATTAAGTGGCACTTGTAATATGGACATTAAATTTGAGTAATTAATTTAATTGATTGTACTATAGAACTACTTTTGTTTTATATTTTTTTTACTTATATGTTGTATTTTCTTTAGCCTGGAATTCATTCATATGCTCATAAGGACTCATTTAATTTTTTTCTACTTTAATCAAAATTAAAACTTTTAAGATAACATAGCAACTCTAACGAATTTAAGAAGTAAGCTCAGGATCGCCGAGAGTTCACATGTATATTTAATGTATTTTATTTTCATTTGTTAGGCACCTCCATGCTTGCGGGTTTTGGTAGACAACCTGGCCTATGAGGGTGCAAATCTGTCAAGGGGAATATGTGTATTCTTCTTGGATAAAATCTATTTTAAAGCCTTTTTAAAAGTTCTTCATTCAAATTTAAGCATTTAATCAAGTCAACTAGCATGCATTTCATTAGTAACAAACTTAAAAAAGTCTAATCTTCAATTACATTTACTTAGATATCAAATACCCAACATAAGTCAAAGGGGCAAATTAGGATCTGCATTAGATGTCGGCCTCACCTTCCTTAAACCTAATCTAATTAACATCCCTAACACTCTTATAAAAATGACTGGACACATGGTTTTAAAGTGCCTAAGTGGTTTAGCTAGCTTCCCAATCTAGGCCGAGGTAAGTCCAGATTTGCACTACATTAGTTAGGTTCGGGTTACTTTTAAATACCCACTTTAGACTTAGGTTTAGAGGAAAGTTTACAATGTAAGACCTCAAAATTCAAGAATTGAATCCCAACTTTCTAATAAAATTGACCAATTAACTTAAATCTCTTTTAATTCAAATTGAAGCCCAATACTTAGGATAAGTTGAGGTGTTTCTAAAGTAATTTAGAATCTCAAAACACCTCCTACCCTTCTTCCTTTGAATCTAAAAATAAGTGTTCAAATTTGATCCAATCCCAATTGGAATTTCTAACCCTTAACTCCTTTTGATAGTGAGCCTTGAAATCATAAATGAAATTCATACCACTATTTTAATCAAGAGTATTCGTAGGAAAATTTGGTTTCCTATGATGTAATTAACTATGAGGCCTTACGCTCGTAGGAGATTTAGAAACCCAAATCTAATTTTAAGAAACAAGTTTTCAAAACTTTTAATTAATTATCTTTAGAAAATTTAAAATTCAACAATCATTATCATCATTCTCATATGATCAATAGTAATTGATAACTTATTTCCTCATAGAGATATATCAATTACTATTGTGATTTTGATTATTAAATTAATGATCTCTTATCTGAATTATTATAGTCAAATAATTGATCAAACATCATTTTGATCTTTCAAGATCATATGTTGTCTCTCCTGAGTTTGCCTATGATAATCAAGATAAAATTTAAAGTTTTAAAATTTGAACTAATTAGGGAATGGTATATTCACCTCCCGAGGGGATATACTATTCATAATGACATGTTTGATTTCAAAACTAAAATTTTGCAAATTAATCTTTCCCTAAGAAAATTAATACTTTTCAAAAAAATAATTTTCAATCAAACAGAGAGTTATTACCATTTATAGGAATGATGTGTATAGAAGAAGGATTCTTTGGGAGAAGTTGGAATTATATTATGTTAAAGACTTACCTATTGTGATGGGTGGACAAAAGAGGAGGGAGAAGATTTATTTTTGCTATGGTCCTAAAGAGATGAAGTCATTTTTGGCTTGTAATGACTATCATGAGGTTAGGTTTATCTAGCCAAAGTTCACTTGGTGCAACAATAAAATTGGTGCTGATCAAATACTTGAGTGACTTGATAGATGTTTTTCAAACTCAACTTCTTTAAGTTATTTCCATTGTATGGTAGTTAGGCATTTTCCTAGAGTTGCATCGGATCACTATTTATCCTTTTAAATTTGCTGGAATTCATTTCTAATTCTAAGATAGTGATTAAATTTGAAGACTTCTGGGCTTCTATATCAAATTCTACTGTATTGGTGAGTGAGGTTTAGAGGAAGAAAACTTTTGGAAGTTTTTCTCAAATTCTGAACTACAAAATGAAAAGAGCTTTGAAAGCATTGTTTTTCTAGAGTAAAGCCAAGATTAAAAACTTAACTCAATTGAAGGAAGACCTTAAGAAGGATATTTTGTATCTACAAGAAAAAGAAGCAAAGTATGGGGTGTTTTTTGGTTGAAGATAGCTGGTTTCTTAAAGCTAAGGTTAATGAGATGAATTCTAGTTTGGCTCGGCCTTACACTTGGTAGAGGCAATGTGCAAAGGTCAAGTAGTTGGTTGAGGGTGATTGCAATTCAAGATCTTTTTAGGATTTTTCTAGTATAAGGAGGAACTCTAATTATTCTTTTAAAATCAAAGATGAGGATTACCTTTGGTGGAGGATCAACATCAGATTGAGGATGTTCTATTTCAGTTTTTTAAGGAGAACGGGAGAGAAAGGAACTGCATTCTAGATGGTTGGCCTTCTCCGTGAAGTTGGTTGGATGGAGATGGTATAAGAATGTTGAATAAAGAGTTTTATTTAGAAGAAGTAGAGGAAGTGGTCAAGCAAGCGGGTGGCAATATTGCTCCAGGTAATGATGGAATTTCCTATTTCATTATTAAAGCTTATTGGGGCATTATTAAAGAAGAATTATGGAAAGTTATTAACCATTTCTTTCTTATAAGGGAAATGTGTGATAGTTGGAAAGAGACTTTAATTGTGCTGATCCCTAAGGTGAGTAATCTTATGTCTCCAATAAATTATAGACATATTAGCTTGTGCAACATTATTTATAAAATGGCTACCAAAATTCTTTTGAATAGATTATCATTTGTTATTCCTGAATTGATTTTTGAAGAGCAAGTGGCTTTTTTGAAAGGGAGATCATTATTTGATCATGTTCTGGTAGCATAGGAAGTTTTCCATAAGTTTAGGTATTCTAAATCTTCTAAGGGATTAGTCTCTTTCAAAATAGATATGGAGCAAGATTATGATTCCATAGGCTGGCCTACTTTAGTGAAAGCTTTGGAATATTTTTGGTTTGCATCTAAGTTTTCTAAATTAATTATGGAATGTGTTCAAGAACCGGCCTTCTCTTTGTTGATTAATGCAAACTTTTTAAATTGGATCAAGGCTAGGAGTGGATTTCATCAAGGTTGTCCTTTGTCGCCTTTTTGGTTTATTCCTTGTTCTCAACTTTTATCGAATGCTTTTAAACAAAGAGGTGATACAATGGGAGTTGAAATTTGTTCAAATGGACTTTTGTGATTGGACAGGACAAAAAGTTAATGTTAGAAAATCTGGAACTTTGCTTAGTAAATTGATAAGAAGAAGAAGAAGGAGAGCTATTTCTCGTATTATGGAATTCAAACCTATTAAGGAATTATTTCATTTGGGAGTTAAAGTTGCTTTGAGGAGGCTTGTAAGACAAAATTTCCAGTTTGTTATTGATAAAGTTTTGAGGATGTTGAATATTTGGGGTGGTAAATTCATCTCTTTGGCTGGAAAAATCACTCTTGTTAAGTTGGGTTTGCTCTCTTATCCTACTTTTCACTCTACACTTTCTCTAATCCTAAAAGGTGTTCTAGAGGAAATTGATAAGATGTATAGATGCTTTATTTGGAGTAAGATGAATGGTAAATTTGGGCTACATTATGTTAGATGGTATATGTTGTGCAGAACATTAAAATATGGAGGATTGGGGATACATTCCTGTTCATCCAAAGATGATCCTTTAAGGGCTAAACATGCTTGGAAATATGTACAAGACAAAGACACATTATTGCATAATGTTCTTTACTCGAAATAAGGCTCACTGTGTAATGATGAGGCTTCGAAGAAGGTAGTCTCAGGTGCTTGGAGATTAATTACTGATGGTGGAGGAATTCTCAAACCAATTGTTAGATTGAGCATTGCTAATGGTGAATCAGTTGATGTCTTCAAGGATTCTTGGATTATGGATAAAAGTATATGTATGTGGCTAATGTTTGTGTGTCACAAGATAGAAACGAAGTGAAAGTAGATATGTTCATTTCTAATGGTTGCTGGAATATAAGTGAATTAAGCAAGTTCTTTGGTTGAACTTGTGGATCTTATTTGTGAGATTCAAATTTTGCCGGGACTAATTGAAGAAAGGATGGAACTCATTCATTAGAAATTTGGTAAGTCTATTTCTGCTATGGCATTTAAAGCATCAGCTCTAGAATATACAGTTTTTCAAAATTGGGAATGGATGAAAAAGGCTAAGCTTATCCCTCGGGTGGAAACTTTTTGGTGGATATTGTTTACTAATGCTATTCTAACTTATCAATTCTTATCAAATAGGAGATTACAAGGGGGAAACCGGTGTCTAATAAGTTGTGATAAAGTTGAAGACATTGAACATATTGCTATCAAATGTAATAAGCTAAAGGAGGTATTCCAACATTTAAATAATTGGGGATTTGGGATTCTACCATTTGATTCTTTTGATGATTGCTGTAGATGGCTAACTTTACAAAACACATTGTTAGTTAAATTGTATTGTAAGGCTGTTTACTTTTCATGGAAGGCTAGAAATGAATTTAATCACGGAGGCAATGTGGTAAGTTCTATGGAGATTACAGTTAATGTTATGAGTTATGGTGCAGTTTCAACATCTTATAATAGTTTTAGGTCATGCAACAGGGGTGCTAATAGACATTTTAAGTTGTTTAATAATCATTGGCATCCTCCTCCACGTGATTGGATCAAAGTTAATGTGGATGCATCATTATTACCATCATATAAAGATGGGATTGGCGGTGTTTTCTGTGACTACAAAGGTAGATTTCTTCTAGCCTTTGGACATGCTTGTGTTCATTGGTATGTTTTTAGATTGGAGCTTTTAGCTATTCAATCCATCAAAGATGTTATTAAAGATTGAATTCTGTTATAAAGGTCTTATCATTGAAGGTGACAAGTCCAACATCATGAAGTTTCTTTAGGATATAAGTAAGAAAGACGGTCAGGGGTTAGATGATTTTTCTTTCATTAAGGATTTCAATCATGTTATCTTCAATTGTATATATAGGAATTGTAATAAGTTAGAGGATTTATGTGCTAACTATGCTATCTTTAATTGTTTTATTTAGGAAAACATTAGTATGAATAAGGTTCCTCCTTTTATTAGGATGTTAAAGAAGGAATAAGATGTTAGTAGTTTGTAGCTTGTATTATTTTTTTTAGTTATTAGTGCACTTGGATGCTTCCTCAAAAAAAGAAAAAAGGACTAAGGTCCTTTCCAAAGGAATTTTCAGATCTCTTGGAACCCAGTATAATGATCTCTGATTTAGGATCTATCAATTACATATTGTTTAGGCATGTCTCTAAGGTTAATCATCGAAAATTGAGCTCAATCTAAAATTCCAGCCCTTGAAGCTAATTTTTTTCTTAAGGTTGCAAAATCTTTAATTATTTACAACATATGCCACTGTACTTGCCATTCAGTGGATCTTAGCCTTGGGACCCTTTCCAAACCTCACAATCACACCCATGAACTTCATTAGTACTTAATAATCAATGATATACACTTTTGCTTGTACAATTTGACCCAAAATTGGCCAGGGGTCAAAATGACCAAAATACCATTTAAGGGGATTCTTGGTCTTTTTCCAAAAATTCAATATAATATAACAATATAAAACTATGAACTCCATTCCAATGGGTCCTAAATGATTTAAGGGAGACATTGGACCCAAATATACTCTTTGGTTTGACCTAGTTGACCAAGTCAACCATGGTTGACTAAAATGCCCCCTTAAGGGATCAAATGGCTATCTAAAGCCAAATCAATTCCTTATGGCATGAGACCATCTCTATTGAGTTCAAATGACCAATTTGAACTTAATCAATCTAACTTTTTCCCTTAGGTACACTCATTCCCATTTAATTCTTTTGATCAAAGTCTTGCCAAGCTTAACCAATCCCATTAGATGACATATTAGGTGCCTAAGAGACCTCCCTTGGAGACCCAAGCCTTAGGCCTACTTGGGTTAGCCATTTGGATTGACCCATGTGCCAAAAGAGAGGTTTCCCTTGAGACATTTTCTAATCCCAGCCTGATTAAACCCAACTAATAGTGCCATTAATAGTGGCATTGGGTCCCCCTTGACACAATACACCTCCACTAGCCAACCCAAACCTTGGATCAACTTGGGTCAAGAATTTGGCTAACCTAAAGTGGCGAAAACCATCTTAGGTTGAGATAATTCCCATTCTATCCTTCACCAAACTCAATAAACATCCATATTTGATAGCCCTGGCTCAAATACACCTACCCTAGTCACGCTAACCCTTGGGCTAAATTGGGTCAACCTCTAAGCTACCCCAAAGCAGTTAAAACCAAGCCATCTCCCACCTTAAGTAATAGACCCAATTGCCATTTGTGTTGGGAGCACCAGAGCTTGACCTACCTCTCACCTCTGACCCATGGTCTGAATTGATCTGGGTTGAGCCCAAACTGACCCAAACCATACATGTTTGGGTCAACCCGAGTCATCCAAACAAATTAGACTCCCCTAGTTCCAATTGAGCTAGTATTAAAATTCACCACATCCCCATTGACCTTTCTAAATCAGCCTGACTTAGACCCTGGCCGGTGATGGTTAGAACCAATAGAGAATGAGCTCTAGTGGTCCCCCCACCTCAATCTTGATCCAAAGACTTCTAAAGGTTAGGCTCACTGGCGTCAACCTCACAGACCTTTGGGAGGATGTCCCCTTCCACCTGGAGGCCATCTAAAATCTCACATATTTGATCCGAGCTGTCCGATCTCACGGGAGTGACCTGATTAGGCGGGAAGTCCAGCCGTCATCCCCATTCAAATTCTAGCTCCCAAAATCATTCCTTAGAGCTCCCTGAGTGATCCAATAGCTTCTCCCAATTCCCTAGCCACTCCCTCCCTTCATTTAGAGCGAACTCCAATGAAAGGACTCCACACTTCACTCAAACTCCTACCTCTGGCCATCCTCCAGTCTCAACGACTGAAGGAGAACCATTATCCTTTATTTTTTAAAGCTTCTCAAGAGAAAAACCCATCCTTTAGGATTTTATCTATGGTGAGAACTCCTCTCTTGAGCTCCTAGATAGGTAGTCCGATCAAGTGCAAAGGAAATCTTCACCCCAACAGATTTTCATCGTTGGATTGAAGGTTTCCACCCCCTTGATGCCCCCTAAGAAATTTGGAGAGAGTTCACCAGCAGGATCGCTTGGATCATGCCGGAGATTATCTACATCTTCGGGTCTATATAGGAACTTAAAGACATAATCCTAGTTATTGATTTTATTCAATGGTTCAAATTATATCTTGTAGTTTTGGAGGCCATTTAATTCTGACCTTTTGATTTTTCTTCCGATGGCTATGATTAATCCGGCCATTATCCAGTTAGTTGCTAATTATTACCCCACCTATCATGAGGTGTCACATTGAAAAGTGGAGCTGACTGGGTAATTCCCTATTTATTAAATCCTAAAATTCAAGGAGAACCTAAAAAATTAGATTTCTCAATCCACTTGGCCGAATTAGGGGTTCTTAGGCTCTTTGGAAAGATCTCAGAGAGATATTTAAAAGACCTGTGGTCCTAAGCCCTAATTATATTTATATTAGTCTTAATATCAATTTGAATGTTTTACTTATTATTGCATTTATGTGTTCAATTGAAGTCACCATTGTCAGGGACTTTGGGGTGAATTTGGATATATCTATGACATATCCAAGTTTTCTCTTCCATGTTTAAGATGTATAAGGGAAAGTTCATGCCAATTTGGGTTCAAGGCTCATAGTTTCACCCTAAAATTCAAATTGGAGTTAAGATCTTTCTAATGAGAGTTAGGATTTGGGCTTTAGTCTGATGATAGTGCTTAGTATAAGGAGTTTAGGGCCGTTGATTTTTCCCTAATCCAACCTTAGAATAGATCCCTAGGATTTTTCTAGGGTGATTTAGGAGTCATATTAGGTGGCTTGATTAGCCACCTTAGATAGGTCCACTTGGGCTTAACTTTAGGGAGTTTTGACCTTGAGATCAAGTGATCTCATGGTCTAAGTTTCACTGGATTTGATGCACATTTGGCCCACCAATTTGGAGCCTCCAAATCCCTCCCTAAAATTGACCTAGAACCTTGGATAATTCACTAAAAATTTATATTAAATATAAAAAAATCATTTAAGGACTCTAATTAATCTTGATTCAACCCTTAATCTAAGAGAAATACAATTCTAATTAGTTAATTTTAATTTCACTTTCATTCAAATTTTAAGATAAATCAACAATTAATTTGAATAATTAATTAAAAACTAATAAAAACCCCAAAAATTTTAAACACTTAAAATACCCGCTTGGACCATTCTTGACCTTTGGGGGTAATTTCATGCAGTTTGGAGTTGATTTGGATAGAAACAACCAAAACCTTCCTAATTAAGTAATTTTAAAATTTAATTAAATAAGAAAACATTGAGAAATTATAATTAACTATAGAAAATTCCAAATTGATCAAATCAATAGCATCCAACTATAATTAAAATCTAATATTTTACAAAAATGTCAAATCTTCAAAATTTAGTCAAATTCAAAAGGTTAACAATCCAATCAAATCTAAGTCAAAACATCAAAAATTCATAACATTTCATAAAAAACTTCAAATTAAGCAAAGTCAAAGTTTAACTAATTATAAGCACTAATATTTATAAAAAATTTGAAAATTCCAAAATTTACTTTAATTTGAAAAGTTAAACTTTTAACCCTTTAGTTAACACATTTAAATAATTCCAATAATGCCAAAAATTCAATAATCAATCAAAATTCCAGAAATATTTAATTTGAATAATAAAATCATTTAACCAATATTATAATACATAACAACCACTATAGATATGAAGTTTATTGGATGGATTACTCTAGGCTGTGAGGCTATGTGTCCTAAGGAGGCCTAGTTCCTTGAGCCTGATGACACAACGCAATGAATGAATTCAATGGAGTGTTAATTATAAAAATTAAGTCACTTTTAATTATTTAATCAAATTAAAATTGTTAATTTAACTACATCAATAAGATTTTTAGGATGGACTACTCCGGGCTACGGAGCTATGTTTCCTAAGGAGGCCTGATTCCTCGAGCCTGGTGGCACAACGCCACGAACATGTTAATGGAAAACATGAACTAATTTAAATTTTAAAACCAGTAATTAATTGAATTAACTAAGATTAATCAATCCTTAATTTCTAAATAAATAAATCAACTTAATTAACCATGATTGTTATTGGGTAACGTAGGCCTACGAGGCTATTAACTTAGCCCAAAGGAAGGTGAAATAAACTTCAAAACCTCAGTGAGCAATAAAGGTAGTAATCATTTAATAAATAAAACACATCTAAATAAAGCTTTAAGACATTAATACTTAACCTCAGAACATAAAAGTTTTCCTTCATCCTTTAACAAACTCAAACAATAGAGAACTCTAACAAACAACCCAATTTAGGATCTACCATAGGTATATGACCTTCTACGCACACTTTAGATGGTTTTATAGGACAATTGACTCTAGATATAGGCTAGGTCAGTATTTACTTTTTCACTGTGTGCCAGTATTTTTGATATTTTATTGCATGTTATGATTTAAATTGTTTGGCGTGTCTATTTACTTTTACTGCACGGATTGATGATGTAGTTGGGGATTAGATTACCCTTAGGTTAGGAATGATCTGGATGCTCACCGAGTTTTCTATAGGTGGCCATGCTCATGCAGGGAAATAAAGGGGAAAAATAAATAATAAATATAATTGCTACATGTGCTTTATTTACTTAGCCCCTAGATAAAATAGAATGTGGCCAAGTGTGTTTACTTTTTTGCATATATATATAAGTGCTTGGGATGTATTTTAATATATAAATTCTTACGATAACCTTATAGGAGAATCTAGAATTTTCATTTTTAATTTAATATAATTCATTTAAAATATTAAGGGCTGTGAAAGTGCATATTTGAGTTGGGATACGCGGATCCAAAGCTTGGATTCCAAAAGAGGAAAGGATACCCCTTTGGGGGATAGTGATTTTCTATTTGGAAGTCCAAATTTGGATCACTTTTCATACCCAAAGTGGAAAGAGTAATCTTTCTCTTAAGGGAAGGGTAATCTTTTCCATTTGGGTATCTAGTTATGATGAATCCAAGGGGCCCGAAGGAGAGAAGATTGAGGAATAGAAGACAAAGAGTATCCCACTCAAAGTCAATTGGATTTGTATGAGGATTAGAATCTAGGTTTTGGTTAGTTATGCCCAGTTACTTTTAGTTTCTTTATTTTTGAGTTGTAATAAGTAAGGTAGTTTGCCTATGAACCTTTATTAATTAGTTTGATTATATTTGATCTTTTGATTTGATTGCAATTAGGATTTTGCTTTCTTTTCTTAGTTTTTTGGAAATTATGTGCCACTTTTGATTTAGCCTAGATACGCTAGACTCATGAGGGTGTGAAAATTCTTCTACATGTAATTAACATTTAAAATTTTAGGAGTTAAATAATATAGAAATATAACAATCTAGGGAATGTATCATAGATTGTCTGGGGTCACATGCATATTAATGCATCTTTCTTTCATTATTTTTTGACACTTCCTCAATGCAGGTAGAGTTCAGATAATCTAACCTATGAGGATGAGGTGTTGAACCTAAGGAAGCCTAGCCTTAAAAAAAAAAAATATTTTCAAGCATTTTAAAAAATTTAATCACTCATTATTTGGGTAATTTGACTAGCACACATTATAATAGAAACACCTCTAAAGAGTCAAAACTTTAATTGCATCTATCTTTAACATAAGTCAATGGGCCACTTGGGACAATCTCTAGACATCGGCCCCAGCTCTCCAAAACTTTAATAAAAATGCAACTATCACTCTTTCATAAAATTACCTGATTTATGGATTTAAAATTGACTAGGTGGTAAATTGGCCCCCCATCCAGGCCGGGGTAAATCTTTAACATAAGTCTAAATTTTATATTGCATTAGTTAGGTTTTAGTCACTAATATGTGCTGTCTAATTTAGATTTAGGATCTATGGCAAATTTTGAATCATAAGACCCCAACTTCTAGGAATATAATCCCAAATTTCTAATAAAATGCTCAACTCAAATTAAATCATCTTTCAATCTAAAAATTAAAGCCCAACACTTAGATTAGGTTGGGACACTTCTAGATTGTTCTAGAATTCCAAAGTGTCCCCTACCCTTTTTCCTTAGACCCCGCTAATAAGTGTTCAATCTTGCCCCATTCCCTATTAAAATTCCAAAATTCACCTCCTTTGATATGATTCTTAGAAGATCTTTTAACAAAAATTTTCCCTTATTTTAATCATGAGTATTCATAGGAAATTCTGAATTCATACGATGTAATTCACTAGTAGGGCTTTTACACATAGGAGATTTAGAACCCACATCCACCTTTTCCAAAATAAAAATCCAAAATTTAAAAGTAATATTCTTTAGAAAAATCAAGTCGATAACGATCATTATAATCATATTCCATCGATCAATAATAAGTGAATATTTTCTCTCCTTGGAAAGATATATCATTTGTTATTATGATATGGAATATGAAATTAATGATCTCCCATCTAGATTATAGTGGTTGAATATTGATAGAATCTCATTTCAACCATTTGAGATCATATGTGATTCTTATTTGAATTCAACTACTTCAATCAGGATGAATACTTTCAATTTCATCATCTGAATCCATTAGCAAAAGATATCTTTTCCTTAGGGGGCAATATATTATTTATAACGAGATATTTGATTTTGAGATAGTGGATTTAATATCAAATTTCTAAAATAAGATTAAATCTTTTAAAACCTTCTTTCAAAAATTCCACCAACAATGGCATATGATACAAGTTGGTTATTTTCTTCCATCATGAATAGTCAATGGAGTAAAAATAGAAATTCCACACACTAAATGGAGTTAAAATGGATAGAGAGTTTGCATAATTAAATACTAAATGTTTGAAACTTTTTTGTGCTTTGACATCTAAGGATTACATATGGGTATCTACTTGTACTATGGGGAAGGAAATATGGGATGGACTATGCAAAACATATGAGGAAATTAGTGAAGTAAAATAATCTAGGTTAAACATCCTAATACATGACTATGAACTATTTTGCATGAAACATAGTGAGTCAATATCTAAAGTGTACACTAGGTTCACTTAGATAGTGACATCCCTATATTCATTTGGTAGGGAACTCTCAAATTTAGAAAAAGTTAATAAAATCGTATACTGCCTGCCTAGTGTCTATGATGCTAAAATCACTTAATCTTAGGATTTGATTGTCTATTTTATTGATAATTTTCTTGGGTCACTCTTTGCCTACGAGCAAGGCATGAGTAAAAGACTAAATGATGCAGGTGAAAATAAGAATGAGAAGATTATGGCCTTAAAAGTGATCAATTCATATAGTGATAGTTCTGTAGAAGAGGAGGATGATGACATTGCATTGATGACCCACCAGTTTAAAAAATTTTAAGGAGGAAGCAAATGTGTCATCAATAACAATGGAATAAAGTTAAAAAACACTAAGAATTTTAAAGCATCATCTGACACCTTATGCTTTAAAAATAGGAAACCAAGACATCTCTGAACAAACTACCCCGCTTAAAAACTAACCTAGTCAAGGAGAGGGTGAAGAAAAGTCTAAATTTAGAAAGGGGAAAAACCAAAAATAGAAGTTGTTTTAGGTCGACTCTGCCTTAGAATCATCAAAACCAGTAGTAGAGGAGGAGATAACAAACCTGTATCTTATGGATAATGATAATCATGATTAATAAAATCAGAATGAGTTATGTCAACTTTCTTATGATGCATTATTTATTATTTTAGAGAAGATCCATGATTCATGTAAATAATTAAAAAAGATGTTGCTAATTTGAATAATGAATTTTCTAACTTATAAAAAGAGCATTGTAGTCTAATTACCAAGCATTCTAGTTTAAAAAGTGATCACATGACTCTACTTGATGAATATGATGCATTAAATAAGAAGAAAATTGATTTATCTAACACATAGGTTTCCTTTTTTTTTTTTTTGAAGAAATGCAATTAATGCATTAAAATGAAAGAAAAAACAACCTAATACAAACTAGAAAGAAGAAACTAATGGTTCCTTTATCAACATGAAAAAGGAACCTTATTGAAAGTAAATTTGTTAAAGTAAACTTATTATAATTGAAATGAAACCCAATATTTCCTATTTTAAAACCCTTGAGATGCAGGGGATAACAAAGTATTAAATAACCCAAGGTTTGGTTAGTATCCCAGAGTTCCCAACTGGTTAATGAATAGGACTTAGTATCGATCCCAAAGCAATTAGAATAAGTTTAAAAAACAAATTACAAACTAGAAGAAAAAAGAAGTAACAAAAGCTAAACAGAAAAATACAAATTATCAATGACATCCAAAACCACCTAAGAATATCACTGATAGATATTCCATATGCTTTTTCCAACTTCCAAAGTCGTAATCCAAAGCTTGTATTATGACAAACTCTTTGATAAATTGCTCCAT